>NC_051157.2:89845632-90091090 GCF_013339745.2 Dermacentor silvarum
CCGTTCTTCGATGAGAGCTCTTGCATTAGCATGGGGATGTGGTGCATGCGCCAAAGCAGCGTTTTAAGGAGAGGTGAGTGGACCCGGCTGGTGACGACATTGTCGTGGGCTTTAGGCTTAGCATTTTTTCAGCAAGAACCAATTTTCACGTACGCGTTTGTTCATGCCGTTAATCGACGAGAGCTCTTGCATTAGCATGGGGATGTGGTGCATGCGCCAAAGCAGCGTTTTAAGGAGAGGTGAGTGGACCCGGCTGGTGACGACATTGTCGTGGGCTTTAGGCTTAGCATTTTTTCAGCAAGAACCAATTTTCACGTACGCGTTTGTTCATGCCGTTAATCGACGAGAGCTCTTGCATTAGCATGGGGGTGTGGTGCATGCGCCAAAGCAGCGTTTTAAGGAGAGGTGAGTGGACCCGGCTGGTGACGACATTGTCGTGGGCTATAGGCTTAGCATTTTTTCAGCAAGAACCAATTTTCACGTACGCGTTTGTTCATGCCGTTAATCGACGAGAGCTCTTGCATTAGCATGGGGTGTGGTGCATGCGCCAAAGCAGCGTTTTAAGGAGAGGTGAGTGGACCCGGCTGGTGACGACATTGTCGTGGGCTATAGTCTTAGCATTTTTTCAGCAAGAACCAATTTTCACGTACGCGTTTGTTCATGCCGTTAATCGACGAGAGCTCTTGCATTAGCATGGGGTGTGGTGCATGCGCCAAAGCAGCGTTTTAAGGAGAGGTGAGTGGACCCGGCTGGTGACGACATTGTCGTGGGCTATAGTCTTAGCATTTTTTCAGCAAGAACCAATTTTCACGTACGCGTTTGTTCATGCCGTTAATCGACGAGAGCTCTTGCATTAGCATGGGGTGTGGTGCATGCGCCAAAGCAGCGTTTTAAGGAGAGGTGAGTGGACCCGGCTGGTGACGACATTGTCGTGGGCTATAGGCTTAGCATTTTTCAGCAAGAGAACCAATTTTCACGTACGCGTTTGTTCATGCCGTTAATCGACGAGAGCTCTTGCATTAGCATGGGGTGTGGTGCATGCGCCAAAGCAGCGTTTTAAGGAGAGGTGAGTGGACCCGGCTGGTGACGACATTGTCGTGGGCTATAGTCTTAGCATTTTTTCAGCAAGAACCAATTTTCACGTACGCGTTTGTTCATGCCGTTAATCGACGAGAGCTCTTGCATTAGCATGGGGTGTGGTGCATGCGCCAAAGCAGAGTTTTAATTAAGGAGAGGTGAGTGGACCGGGCTGGTGACGACATTGTCGTGGGCTATAGGCTTAGCATTTTTTCAGCAAGAACCAATTTTCACGTACGCGTTTGTTCATGCCGTTAATCGACGAGAGCTCTTGCATTAGCATGGGGTGTGGTGCATGCGCCAAAGAAGCGTTTTAAGGAGAGGTGAGTGGACCCGGCTGGTGACGACATTTTTGTGGGCTATAGTCTTAGCATTTTCGCAACGAGAACCAATTTTCACGTATGCGTTTATTCAAGCCGTTAATCGACGAGAGCTCTTGCATTAGCATGGGATGTGGTGCATGCGCCAAAGCAGCGTTTTAAGGAGAGGTGAGTGGACCCGGCTGGTGACGACTATGTCGTGGGCTATAGGCTTAGCATTTTTTCAGCAAGAACCAATTTTCACGTACGCGTTTGTTCATGCCGTTAATCGACGAGAGCTCTTGCATTAGCACGGGGATTTGGTGCATGCGCCAAAGCAGCGTTTTAAGGAGAGGTGAGTGGACCCGGCTGGTGACGACATTGTCGTGGGCTATAGGCTTAGCATTTTTTCAGCAAGAACCAATTTTCACGTACGCGTTTGTTCATGCCGTTAATCGACGAGAGCTCTTGCATTAGCACGGAGATTTGGTGCATGCGCCAAAGCAGCGTTTTAAGGAGAGGTGAGTGGACCAGGAGCGGATCCAGGGGGGATTTCCGGATGTCCTGACCCCCCCCCCTCAGATTTCTGCATCGCCCCCTCGCTGACAGAGGGATGGCCCTGTCGCAAAAAAATATGGCCACCAGCATTCTTCAAAATTATTTTTCCCGAGTACCAGTGGTATCAGCCCTGTAGAAGTAAAGCTAGCTCGCTCACAAGCATATTTGTATTCCGTAGGGGTGTGGTGTCGCGAAGTTGCCGTAGTTATTTTTTCTCATGAACACCTTGGACCTCCTGGCGCCTGCCGTGCCTTACTCGTCCCGTCGGTGGCGTCGAATGAACGAGGGGACGTCCCTTTTGCCAAACACGCCGAGGTCCGCTCGAGCGCCGATCGCGCCTGATTAACTTAGTTTCCTCTTGGGGTGTCAACGGTTGCCTCATTGGCTGTCATCGGTTCCGCGACCAACCTGCTTAATGAAAGAGATGTCTTGCTGAAGTGTTCATATATAAATAAAACAACTAACAGCTAAACTACGAACTACGCATAGGCAACTTTTTTTAACTGTAGCACTCATTGTGATCACAGTTACACGTTGACAATATCCAGTACGAGCACAGTACCGTTCGTACGCTACAAGTTTGTTATTGCAACTTCGCTGTTTTATTGTCGTACATTAAGCATAGGAGGCTCAAGCCCGCCGGATCCGTTTATCTGAGTGGGCATTCTCACGGAGCGGGGCGAGCCTCGAGCCGTGGCTGCGAAGTGGGGGAGCGTGACGTCAGCGGCCAACGCCAGCGCACGGGCCTAGGATGGCGTCGCGTGGTAGAGGAACGAGAGCAGACGCGCGCCTTGTGTAAAAGGATGACGTCGCGTGGGAAACAAAACATGAAGACGCTGGCTCGCTGCTCTCGCCTACTACGCCACATCGTAATTCTTGTAGGTGGCGTCGTGAGTCTTCATACGCGGTGATTCGCATATCGTAAACAACCAGCGTAGTGGTTGCTGCGTTGGAGCGGAGCGTTACGCCCGTATTCAAGAACGTTCCTCTAGTCAACACACCACCATGACTCAAGAGAGAAGATGGCACCGCCATCCCTCCACAGTAGTGGTCACTGAGCTTCATGATCATTCACGGGAATTCATGAGAATTGTCGCGTCTTTATTCTTGAATATTGTGCGCAGTACGATAATTGAAATTTGGAGTCTGATATCTTGGAGCACGGACACGCTAGAATAATTCTTCCGACTGATACTGTGTAGAAACTCGACTGTCTCTAAGTTTTCAATACAAACATACCCACTTACTGCAGTCAACAAAAAATATTTGTTCAATTTTAGTTATTTGGGCTGCTCACAGCGATAATTATCATCTCACTTTGTGCCCCACTAGCCACGTAACTTATTTGCACAGGTGGTCTTCGCCTGCCTCCCAGTGCCGAACTTTAAGAAAACCATAAAGCTTAGTTTTGAACACCCTGTATTATCAGGCGAAGCCGCCAAACACATGGCTGTATTGGGTAACGTCCTTTTCCTATAAGCTCGGAGAAACCGATACCTGGCTTCGCTACAGGTCTTCTTCCTCTTTCTGGGGTTTTACGTGCCAAAACCAGTTCTGATTATGAGGCACGCCGTAGTGGAAGGCTCCGGATTAATTTTGACCACCTGGGGTTCTTTAACGTGCACTACAACGCAAGAACACGGGCGTTTTTGCATTTAGCCTCCATCGAAATGCGGCCGCCGCGGCCGGGATTTGCCCCCGCGATCTCGTGCTCAACGCCTGAGCTGACTGAGCCACCACGGAGGGCTTCATGGTGTTGCTTTAGCCGTATAAAAGCGGGTTTATCGTGAGGAAAAACGGTAAATTTCGGTAAATAAGAAAGGCTACTATCATCATCATCATTGATAGAAGCTGACCCCCCCCCCCCCTCAGAAAAAACCTGGATCCGCTCCTGCTGGTGTATGCACCGAAGCAGCGTTTTACGGAGAGGTGAGTGGACTAGGCTCTTGACGACATTTTCGTGGGCAATAGGCTTAGCATTCTTCCAACGAGAACCAATTTTCACGTATTCGTTTATTCAAGCCGTTAATCGACGAGAGCTCGTGCATTAGCATGGGGATGTGGTGTATGCACCAAAGTACCGTTTTAGAGAGAGGTGATTGGACTCAGGTGGCGACGACATTTTCGTGGGCTATAGTCTTAGCATTTTCGCAACGAGAACCAATTTTCACGTATGCGTTTATTCAAGCCGTTAATCGACGAGAGCTCGTGCATTAGCATGGGGATGTGGTGTATGCACCAAAGTACCGTTTTAGAGAGAGGTGATTGGACTCAGGTGGCGACGACATTTTCGTGGGCTATAGTCTTAGCATTTTCGCAACGAGAACCAATTTTCACGTATGCGTTTATTCAAGCCGTTAATCGACGAGAGCTCGTGCATTAGCATGGGGATGTGGTGTATGCACCAAAGTACCGTTTTAGAGAGAGGTGATTGGACTCAGGTGGCGACGACATTTTCGTGGGCTATAGTCTTAGCATTTTCGCAACGAGAACCAATTTTCACGTATTCGTTTATTCAAGCCGTTAATCGACGAGAGCTCGTGCATTAGCATGGGGATGTGGTGTATGCACCAAAGTACCGTTTTAGAGAGAGGTGATTGGACTCAGGTGGCGACGACATTTTCGTGGGCTATAGTCTTAGCATTTTCGCAACGAGAACCAATTTTCACGTATGCGTTTATTCAAGCCGTTAATCGACGAGAGCTCGTGCATTAGCATGGGGATGTGGTGTATGCACCAAAGTACCGTTTTAGAGAGAGGTGATTGGACTCAGGTGGCGACGACATTTTCGTGGGCTATAGTCTTAGCATTTTCGCAACGAGAACCAATTTTCACGTATGCGTTTATTCAAGCCGTTAATCGACGAGAGCTCGTGCATTAGCATGGGGATGTGGTGTATGCACCAAAGTACCGTTTTAGAGAGAGGTGATTGGACTCAGGTGGCGACGACATTTTCGTGGGCTATAGTCTTAGCATTTTCGCAACGAGAACCAATTTTCACGTATGCGTTTATTCAAGCCGTTAATCGACGAGAGCTCGTGCATTAGCATGGGGATGTGGTGTATGCACCAAAGTACCGTTTTAGAGAGAGGTGATTGGACTCAGGTGGCGACGACATTTTCGTGGGCTATAGTCTTAGCATTTTCGCAACGAGAACCAATTTTCACGTATGCGTTTATTCAAGCCGTTAATCGACGAGAGCTCGTGCATTAGCATGGGGATGTGGTGTATGCACCAAAGTACCGTTTTAGAGAGAGGTGATTGGACTCAGGTGGCGACGACATTTTCGTGGGCTATAGTCTTAGCATTTTCGCAACGAGAACCAATTTTCACGTATGCGTTTATTCAAGCCGTTAATCGACGAGAGCTCGTGCATTAGCATGGGGATGTGGTGTATGCACCAAAGTACCGTTTTAGAGAGAGGTGATTGGACTCAGGTGGCGACGACATTTTCGTGGGCTATAGTCTTAGCATTTTCGCAACGAGAACCAATTTTCACGTATGCGTTTATTCAAGCCGTTAATCGACGAGAGCTCGTGCATTAGCATGGGGATGTGGTGTATGCACCAAAGTACCGTTTTAGAGAGAGGTGATTGGACTCAGGTGGCGACGACATTTTCGTGGGCTATAGTCTTAGCATTTTCGCAACGAGAACCAATTTTCACGTATGCGTTTATTCAAGCCGTTAATCGACGAGAGCTCGTGCATTAGCATGGGGATGTGGTGTATGCACCAAAGTACCGTTTTAGAGAGAGGTGATTGGACTCAGGTGGCGACGACATTTTCGTGGGCTATAGTCTTAGCATTTTCGCAACGAGAACCAATTTTCACGTATGCGTTTATTCAAGCCGTTAATCGACGAGAGCTCGTGCATTAGCATGGGGATGTGGTGTATGCACCAAAGTACCGTTTTAGAGAGAGGTGATTGGACTCAGGTGGCGACGACATTTTCGTGGGCTATAGTCTTAGCATTTTCGCAACGAGAACCAATTTTCACGTATGCGTTTATTCAAGCCGTTAATCGACGAGAGCTCGTGCATTAGCATGGGGATGTGGTGTATGCACCAAAGTACCGTTTTAGAGAGAGGTGATTGGACTCAGGTGGCGACGACATTTTCGTGGGCTATAGTCTTAGCATTTTCGCAACGAGAACCAATTTTCACGTATGCGTTTATTCAAGCCGTTAATCGACGAGAGCTCGTGCATTAGCATGGGGATGTGGTGTATGCACCAAAGTACCGTTTTAGAGAGAGGTGATTGGACTCAGGTGGCGACGACATTTTCGTGGGCTATAGTCTTAGCATTTTCGCAACGAGAACCAATTTTCACGTATGCGTTTATTCAAGCCGTTAATCGACGAGAGCTCGTGCATTAGCATGGGGATGTGGTGTATGCACCAAAGTACCGTTTTAGAGAGAGGTGATTGGACTCAGGTGGCGACGACATTTTCGTGGGCTATAGTCTTAGCATTTTCGCAACGAGAACCAATTTTCACGTATGCGTTTATTCAAGCCGTTAATCGACGAGAGCTCGTGCATTAGCATGGGGATGTGGTGTATGCACCAAAGTACCGTTTTAGAGAGAGGTGATTGGACTCAGGTGGCGACGACATTGTCGTGGGCTATAGGCTTAGCATTTTTTCAGCAAGAACCAATTTTCACGTACGCGTTTGTTCATGCCGTTAATCGACGAGAGCTCTTGCATTAGCATGGGGTGTGGTGCATGCGCCAAAGCAGCGTTTTAAGGAGAGGTGAGTGGACCCGGCTGGTGACGACATTGTCGTGGGCTATAGGCTTAGCATTTTTTCAGCAAGAACCAATTTTCACGTACGCGTTTGTTCATGCCGTTAATCGACGAGAGCTCTTGCATTAGCATGGGGATGTGGTGCATGCGCCAAAGCAGCGTTTTAAGGAGAGGTGAGTGGACCCGGCTGGTGACGACATTGTCGTGGGCTATAGTCTTAGCATTTTTTCAGCAAGAACCAATTTTCACGTACGCGTTTGTTCATGCCGTTAATCGACGAGAGCTCTTGCATTAGCATGGGGATGTGGTGCATGCGCCAAAGCAGCGTTTTAAGGAGAGGTGAGTGGACCCGGCTGGTGACGACATTGTCGTGGGCTATAGGCTTAGCATTTTCGCAACGAGAACCAATTTTCACGTATGCGTTTATTCAAGCCGTTAATCGACGAGAGCTCGTGCATTAGCATGGGGATGTGGTGTATGCAGCCAAAGCTAGCGTTTTAAGGAGAGGTGAGTGGACTCAGGCTGGTGACGACATTGTCGTGGGCTTTAGGCTTAGCATTTTTTCAGCAAGAACCAATTTTCACGTACGCGTTTGTTCATGCCGTTAATCGACGAGAGCTCGTGCATTAGCATGGGGATGTGGTGTATGCACCAAAGTACCGTTTTAGAGAGAGGTGATTGGACTCAGGCTGGCGACGACATTTTCGTGGGCTATAGTCTTAGCATTTTCGCAACGAGAACCAATTTTCACGTATGCGTTTATTCATGCCGTTAATCGACGAGAGCTCGTGCATTAGCATGGGGATGTGGTGTATGCGCCAAAGCAGCGTTTTAGAGAGAGGTGAGTGGACTCGGCTGGTGACGACATTTTCGTGGGCTATAGTCTTAGCATTTTCGCAACGAGAACCAATTTTCACGTATGCGTTTATTCAAGCCGTTAATCGACGAGAGCTCGTGCATTAGCATGGGGATGTGGTGTATGCACCAAAGTACCGTTTTAGAGAGAGGTGATTGGACTCAGGTGGCGACGACATTTTCGTGGGCTATAGTCTTAGCATTTTCGCAACGAGAACCAATTTTCACGTATGCGTTTATTCAAGCCGTTAATCGACGAGAGCTCGTGCATTAGCATGGGGATGTGGTGTATGCACCAAAGTACCGTTTTAGAGAGAGGTGATTGGACTCAGGTGGCGACGACATTTTCGTGGGCTATAGTCTTAGCATTTTCGCAACGAGAACCAATTTTCACGTATGCGTTTATTCAAGCCGTTAATCGACGAGAGCTCGTGCATTAGCATGGGGATGTGGTGTATGCACCAAAGTACCGTTTTAGAGAGAGGTGATTGGACTCAGGTGGCGACGACATTTTCGTGGGCTATAGTCTTAGCATTTTCGCAACGAGAACCAATTTTCACGTATGCGTTTATTCAAGCCGTTAATCGACGAGAGCTCGTGCATTAGCATGGGGATGTGGTGTATGCACCAAAGTACCGTTTTAGAGAGAGGTGATTGGACTCAGGTGGCGACGACATTTTCGTGGGCTATAGTCTTAGCATTTTCGCAACGAGAACCAATTTTCACGTATGCGTTTATTCAAGCCGTTAATCGACGAGAGCTCGTGCATTAGCATGGGGATGTGGTGTATGCACCAAAGTACCGTTTTAGAGAGAGGTGATTGGACTCAGGTGGCGACGACATTTTCGTGGGCTATAGTCTTAGCATTTTCGCAACGAGAACCAATTTTCACGTATTCGTTTATTCAAGCCGTTAATCGACGAGAGCTCGTGCATTAGCATGGGGATGTGGTGTATGCACCAAAGTACCGTTTTAGAGAGAGGTGATTGGACTCAGGTGGCGACGACATTTTCGTGGGCTATAGTCTTAGCATTTTCGCAACGAGAACCAATTTTCACGTATGCGTTTATTCAAGCCGTTAATCGACGAGAGCTCGTGCATTAGCATGGGGATGTGGTGTATGCACCAAAGTACCGTTTTAGAGAGAGGTGATTGGACTCAGGTGGCGACGACATTTTCGTGGGCTATAGTCTTAGCATTTTCGCAACGAGAACCAATTTTCACGTATGCGTTTATTCAAGCCGTTAATCGACGAGAGCTCGTGCATTAGCATGGGGATGTGGTGTATGCACCAAAGTACCGTTTTAGAGAGAGGTGATTGGACTCAGGTGGCGACGACATTTTCGTGGGCTATAGTCTTAGCATTTTCGCAACGAGAACCAATTTTCACGTATGCGTTTATTCAAGCCGTTAATCGACGAGAGCTCGTGCATTAGCATGGGGATGTGGTGTATGCACCAAAGTACCGTTTTAGAGAGAGGTGATTGGACTCAGGTGGCGACGACATTTTCGTGGGCTATAGTCTTAGCATTTTCGCAACGAGAACCAATTTTCACGTATGCGTTTATTCAAGCCGTTAATCGACGAGAGCTCGTGCATTAGCATGGGGATGTGGTGTATGCACCAAAGTACCGTTTTAGAGAGAGGTGATTGGACTCAGGTGGCGACGACATTTTCGTGGGCTATAGTCTTAGCATTTTCGCAACGAGAACCAATTTTCACGTATGCGTTTATTCAAGCCGTTAATCGACGAGAGCTCGTGCATTAGCATGGGGATGTGGTGTATGCACCAAAGTACCGTTTTAGAGAGAGGTGATTGGACTCAGGTGGCGACGACATTTTCGTGGGCTATAGTCTTAGCATTTTCGCAACGAGAACCAATTTTCACGTATGCGTTTATTCATGCCGTTAATCGACGAGAGCTCGTGCATTAGCATGGGGATGTGGTGTATGCACCAAAGTACCGTTTTAGAGAGAGGTGATTGGGCTCAGATGGCGACGACATTTTCGTGGGCTATAGTCTTAGCATTTTCGCAACGAGAACCAATTTTCACGTATTCGTTTATTCAAGCCGTTAATCGACGAGAGCTCGTGCATTAGCATGGGGATGTGGTGTATGCACCAAAGTACCGTTTTAGAGAGAGGTGATTGCACTCAGGTGGCGACGACATTTTCGTGGGCTATAGTCTTAGCATTTTCGCAACGAGAACCAATTTTCACGTATGCGTTTATTCAAGCCGTTAATCGACGACAGCTCGTGCATTAGCATGGGGATGTGGTGTATGCACCAAAGTACCGTTTTAGAGAGAGGTGATTGGAATCAGGTGGCGACGACATTTTCGTGGGCTATAGTCTTAGCATTTTCGCAACGAGAACGAATTTTCACGTATTCGTTTATTCATGCCGTTAATCGACGAGAGCTCGTGCATTAGCATGGGGATGTGGTGTATGCACCAAAGTGCCGTTTTAGAGAGAGGTGATTGGACTCAGGTGGCGACGACATTTTCGTGGGCTATAGTCCTAGCATTTTCGCAACGAGAACCAATTTTCACGTATGCGTTTATTCAAGCCGTTAATCGACGAGAGCTCGTGCATTAGCATGGGGATGTGGTGCATGCGCCAAAGCAGCGTTTTAAGGAGAGGTGAGTGGACCCGGCTGGTGACGACATCTGTCGTGGGCTATAGGCTTAGCATTTTTGCAACGAGAACCAATTTTTACGTATGAGTTTATTCAAGCTTGTGATTGATGTCTAAGAACAGTGCAGAAAACACTCCACGATGGAAGTACACACACACACACAACACTGTTTTTAGTGTGCATTTCTTTAAATATTGTCCTAGATGCTTAGTCAAGCCTCGATTAGAGGACAGTTGTTTCTGGCAGATACTACTCATAAACACACCCATTTTATTATGTCTCGAACGCAGTTAATCTAACTGTTTCACCGGTAGTACTTACATTTTTCACTAATGGGTCTTAAATTTATCGCGGTTTATCATTTAGGCACAACCAGCCAAAGTATTTATTTTTAATGCTGTGCTCCACGCGTTTGGAATTTTAGTAACGTAGCAAAATAACAAGAGCCTCATTTGAATTGCCTTCGAAGAGCATGACTGTATAATAATTATTATTTTCCATTTTTAAGAAATGACTACGGCAATCTGTTTTATCGCACGCGAAGAAATTAAAGTTGAAAATGCGACGCGCTGCCTTTTTACTAACCGATGCAATTCACCCAGAGGCTGCAAGGTTCATTCGCTTTCGTGGGAAGCCTCCAAGCAAACTGTGCTCGGTTCCAGCGATGAGATTTCGCGCAAGGTAGCCCCCCCCCCCCCTTTTTTTTTTCAGGCAACACGTCATTACGCAGCCAGACGCGGCTGATCACTAACGACGGAAGCCGTGCAGCTGTTATGGCCAGTGAAACGCCGCAGCTGATAAAATTCACCGTCTTTAAACACGTTCTCTTGGTGGTGGCTATAGAATGTTGGATGCGTAAACCAGTTGAGATACTATGGCTATCTAATTAAAGCGAACCTGCATGATGGTGGTGAAAGGAAACGACCACCCCGTTCTCAAATATTACCGCCGTACAATTTGAATTGATAAACGGCACGTACTTTATCATATGTCAGGGAGGTCTCAAAATGTTTATTCAAGTAATAAAGCACGTACTTTAATAACAGAAGTCCAATAAAAATGGTCTGCTTATTTTGTAAAACAGTGACATGTTAACCATGTTTGTCAGTTATATATGTACATTTATAGATAAAATCTTTAGGCGCGTGAAGCGCCCCTACCAGAAAAATTATTAATTAAAGTGTACGACCAAATTACAGTAGCTTCACTTTGGCGCTCCATGCTGGAACGCGCCGCGGTTGATTTTTCGCCCTCTGTGGCGATCGCTGGAACTTAAGATTGTGCGGGGCCTGTTGTTATCATGAGAAAAGCCCGGTACCTCCATTCCGCTCACAGAACCCGTAGCAACTGCCAGAGGATTAAGCGCGCCTCCGCCTACTCTCCTCCTCCGCGACGCTCTGCTTCGCTCAGCGCCACCTGAGTGGCGTTGCTTTGGCTCGCGCTCAGTGCGCTTCTTCGTACTTTACCCGGCGCGCGATTATCTTCTCCCCCTCCAGGTGCCTTCCTCGTTCGGCGCACTCTTCCTTAGCAGCTTCGAACATCCCTTCGCCAATTTCACTGGCGGGCCACTTACGCTTGCGCGTAATAAAATGTAGTAGTCCACAAATGCTAAGTTCATAAAGTTTCGAATATAAACATACACAGTGATCACGAAATTAAAAAAAAATAGCAAAGAACATTTTTGGTAATTATGTATTTGCTGACTCGTGCGCCAAATTGCCTCGGCCAAAGAGCATAAGCCACCTGTGCAAACACCATTTGAGTAGCTAGCATAGCATTTTTAATAAAGTTACTGATAGTCTTTGTGGAACCTGTGTAGCAGTACGAGTATATACACAAAGCTGAAGTAAAACTTACACACCCAACACCTAGAGAGAGGACAGCGCAAACACAAGAGGAAAGCAGAGCAGGTGTCCAGATTGTGCGATGAGCAGATAATAATGAAACATAAAAGGTACGTTCTTCAAAATACTTTATTTTCAGTTCACAGATGTCGAAAACTGGTGTTAATTCTGTTACTCGAATGCCAGTAAGCCATCACGAGAAAGAAAGTTTTCGGAGCTGCAGAAGCTCCGATTGTTGCATTTGTGGTGATTTCACTCTTCTTTCTTACTTTTTTCACCAGAAAGGCTGTTCAAACATTCCGTTATGACCATCAGCAGCTACAGGACAACACATTAGATGCATCGAGTTCGCACGTAAAACAAACTGTGTGTTGGACAAAAGTTGGACGCGTGCACAACACAAACAGAGCCATATTTTGACGCTTTCCAAAAATCCCCCCCCTACAAACATTATGTGAGCACACCATTTGTCTTCTAGCCACCACGCATCGAATGCTTCGAGTCCACTCGTGGGTGGTGCCAAAAAGTTGAGATAATGAAGAAACGCAGCACTCCTGGCAACAAATGTTATATTCATGTGCAAGAAAAAACAATATACAAAGTTATCTACCATTTCCCCTCGGTGGTTGAATCTGCGCAGTAATGATGCTCGAAACCATGAATGTGATACGCACGTGTGCTTTTGAAAGGCAAGCGCAAAAATCTAATTTCGGTGGGATAACAGAAGTGTCTTATGTACAAAGTTCAAACATGGCGCGAGCGGTTCCTGCGCTTCATAAACACACAAAAAAGTAAATGGCGCGGAGGATGCGCACTGAGGTAGTTTGCCAACAAGGCTGTCTGAATGGCCACCGTAAAATAATAATGTTGAAAAAATGTAATAATGGGGAGCAGCGACATGAACAACTTCACGGGGATTTGGTGAGTATTTCTTTTACAATTTTGCTCAGATGTCTGCTCTTTGTGGTATACTCTCAACTTCACTCACACAAAATGTCGAACGGAGACGCTGACGTAAAATGATTCACCTTACGAAGACGAAAATGTGCATTTTGTTGCGGTCGTTGACCAGTGTCCCCTATTTTTTTTTTCAAAATCAGTGAATTAATTAGGCGTCCTCAATATGCACTTCAAAGTCCACAAAATGTTCTGCAATAAGGAAACTGCAACAAAGCTGTTACAGTAGGTCGAATAGGTGCACAATTTTCTAGTGAATACTGTGAATTTTCTAGTGAAGTACTAAAGCTTCTGCACAGAAAGCTTTTGTATCAAGCTTTGATTAGTTCCTGTGCCTGTTTCTCTTTTTTGTCTGTCTCGCCGAGCACCCACCATAACTGCGCCGGACCTAAATTAACACTGCCAATGTCGTCCCATGGCTAAATACAAATGTTGGTCTGCATATTATGTGAATCCTCCATGTATTCCCTAGCTTAAGCTACAATAATTCGCTTCTGTAGTCGAAATTCGTACATAGGTTTCTTTTTGGACGTCTGCACCTTGTAGATGTCTCAATATCTCTTTAGTAAAAAAGTTGCTTGATTGATGCGTTGAGTACCTTGTTGACTGTAAACATGAAGTCACTACATTCGGTTCAGAAGTCATCAACAAAAAGTACTGTTTCCATCCTCATAATGTAAAGTCGTTCTGGAATAAAGCCCAATGGCACTTATGCTACGGGAGATGTTCAAAGATTATATAACTTCTAGGCTCCGTAGGTGTTCCCGAATACTATGGGTGTGTCATCTCATAAAGGCAAAGTGACACGTATTATAAGGTACATTGCTAACGCCCCGAAGCTTAATATCGTTTGGCACACGAACATAAGTGAGCGTGTCAAAAAGTCGTTTCTTGTCCTTGCTGTTATTAGACTGAGGCCACGTGGCTATTAACTGTGTTGTGTCGGTCGTTTCAATAAAATGGAACGTTACAGTAATACAATGGCGCTTGCATATTGTGAAAAGCCTTTATCATGTAAAGGCCACCAAACTTGAAAAATAGAATGTACACACTTTTTTGGTCCCATGAGGAATGTTAAAGTTCGTAAGGAATCTTCGAGAAATGCTTTTTAAAGTGCACTAATATGCTAAGAAAACAATAGGCAAAGATAAATTATGAAAGATGCGTTAGTAAGCTGCAGCGAAAAGTTTCAAACTGACAACGTTTGGGCCGTCGTTTATTAAGGCACTTATTCAGTGGTGCATGATAATAGGATTGTGGTTATCTTGTTATCAGTGGCGTTAAGATTTATCCCCTCAAAAAAAAAAAGAGGCAATGACTCATTTGTCTTTTTTGTTTGCTTAGCAGGAAGAAGAAAAGACCCCTTCGTCAAGATCAAATCGCAACATTATCCGTCAAAAGATACGATGGAATAGAGTTAAGAGCACATGCAGTGGCTTTCTTGTTAACGTAAATCACCGGTAATTAGAACAAAAGAAAATCCTTTGCAACATTGAGCCCAAGATATTTGAGGTACTGAAGCTGCCAACTGCGGAAGAAATTTCTGATAAAGAACACACAAAGGTTCCTTAACGCAAGATGTGGTGTGAGCAGCAACTCCTACAAGAATCAATGGTATATTGTGTATGATAAAACTGCAAATGATATGTTAAAAGAAAACCCGATAAAAACCCGAAACCTCGAACACACGGCCAAGTCAGTAGAAAAATAGCAAGGACAGGTAAGAAGCGCCCCCAATAAACAGGAACGAACCCAATTCTTTATCGATACCCTTTAATGTCGACCTGCAAACCACTCCAAAACCGATGACACTGCAGATGACTGCGCTGCAAAAATGACTGTTATAACTGTAGTCCCCAGAAATACGATCACTATTGAAAACTCAATCCGCTTTCTTTTTTTGTTTTTACTCAAAAAATTCAGAAACTACGCCAAGTAGTTTCACTCGATAACGAGACAAAGTTAGCATGAGCTGTTGCCTAAGACAGTTAACGTTATCGCACGTGACCCCAGAAATGTGTTGGTGCAAAAGCCACGACCGCTGCAACACACTTATATCATTATTCACAGTTCTCTACTGGCTAACATGCCGAGAACTAGCAGACAGCGAAAACCTCCGCAACATACACAGCGATTCTTTCAGCACGGAGAAGAAAGCACTCGATACCGCTCCTGACGGCACAAAGACAAGAATACGCTCATCACTGCTTAGAATATGCACAAATATAAACACGCACACAAAATCGAGAAGATCAACGAATAAGACAACTTCGGACGAGTATTCTGCCAGGCCTGGACAATAAGGAGCATACAATTATTACCTTATTTTGCACTAAACTGTGCACCACGGAGTCGAAATTATTTACATACGGGAACGACTAAGATTAATTTGAATGGCAGCGACTCACAGCAACATGCTTTTTACAGCCCCTGTGAACCTGCGGCAGAACGACAACTCCCTAGACCACCAGGTCTTCATGCATTACGGTCCCGTTTCCTTACAGGCATACAACAGCAGTGCGATGCGTAGCGATTAAGTGGTTTTCTACAGCGCAGGCAATGAACAGACGTAGACAGGCCATATATATTCCAACAAACTTGGAGCACACTGAAAACACTCGATTGATCCTGGGCTGAATGTGTCATTAAAGGAACCTACCTTAAGTGTTGTTTAACTTGCTCTAAAATTATTTTTAAAAATAAATTCTAGAGGTTTACGTGCGCAAACCACGATATAATTATCAGGCACGCCTTATATATCGGGGACTCAGGATTAATTTTTGACCACCTGGGGTTCTTGAACACGCACCTAATACATCGTACACTAGCGTCTTTGCATTTCGCCCCCATCAAGATGCGCTTCCCGTGGCCGGGAATTGAATCCTCGGCCTCATGCTTAGCACTGCAATGTCATAGCTGCTAAGCCACCGCGGCGGGTAATTGTTAAATGCACTGAGTGAAGCAAAACTAACAAGCTAGAGCACGACTCCTTCATCGTGCAATCTATGAGGCGAAAAATATATTGTTTACGGTACGCCATAAATGCCAGATCATTAAACATCACCATAGCTTTTAACGATTATCAAGCACATCAACCAGGGTCCACCGCTTTCGCAGGAAAATATATGCTTGAGTGATGTATAAGCGCTTCTGTCTCAACCAAAGTGTCTTTGGCACGGACCATGTATGTAATCACTGTTACTGTAAAAGCGCATGCTACTTTCAGAGTTGTTGGTTGTTGAAAGCTGTATATTCTTTTTTTTCTACCACACGTAGAAGACAATATGCAGACAACAGAACACGCACAAACACATGTTCAAAAAACCCGAATGTTGATTTTTTTTTGTCCGAGCGTCACCTACGCTGTAGAAAAACTAGTTACTTGTCAAGAAAGCCATGTCGACGTCACTATGATCAGCCCATAGAAGCTATCAGATACCATTATCACCACACACCCACTAACCAGCAGAGTGCGCATTAGCCTTAATTGCACTGCCGTGCATGCACAGTTGGCACAAGGCACGGTGGTGGTAGTGCTTTAGCGGTCCCTCACCCAAACCGCTGTTTCATTATGCAGCTATAGCTTGCCGTAAGTGGATGCCACAAACAGTTACAAACAGTTGTATCATCATGTTGACACAGAGCTAGAACGTGTAGCACTGGCGAGAATTGTCTTGAGAAATCGTGGAATATGGCACCTAGGCCTAACGTTCATGCGACCGAGAAACAAAGTGTACCGACCGCACTGAGTTTGACGGCAGCCAATGTATGCGAGAAACGGAAGATGACTGCTAACGTTACCGTTACTGAGATATTAACAGTGACTGCGTTAAACAAGAGGCGTTCAGCGCCACCTAGCCATCACTCAGAACAACACACATTTGCTCTTGAACACATCAAAGTAAACCCACACAACATGGCACTACTATTTTGTTTTATAGCTCAAAATGGCAGCTACGTTGGTCCCAGCGTTTTAGAGTAGCAAGCCTAAAGGTTAAAGTTCAAAAAGAAAGCATGAAATGCACAGAATGTCTAACGACGACCTGAAGTTCCCCTTTTTACGGATTTATAGATAGTCTTGTTACATCTTAACTTCAGAAATACGTTGTACATGTCTAGCATGGTTTTTGTCGCCATGCTAGAGAGTCGAGACGCGATCAAGCTTTCTCCTTTTTCATGACACCCAGTGGCCGTTTTCTGGCAAGTACTTCGTGGAACTTTTTCGTACGCAAATGCAAGACCACGTAAGGATACAGGCTTCCTACAGCTAACCTAACAAAGACAGTTTGTGAGCAGCCAGACACGGTGCTCCACTACAATGGCTTAGCAAAGACCACCGACAGAATATATGAGCGCCAAAAAGTAAGTAAATGCCTTCATGTCACGACATCATCCTTAGGAAAGCACATGCGGCTGCGATTAGCCTTGGACATATAAAGTTTTATGAGACCACCGCAGAGACAAAAGATCCGTGCCGTAGAACTTAGCCTTAGCTGCCTCTTGTGAAGATTGTCAAAAGATGCGCACTTTGGACCACCACTCCAAGTAGGGTAAAACAAAAGTTAGGTTTAACACTTTTCACCTACACGTCACTTACAGTACTATAGGAATGCGTCCCTGTCACATAATTCAATGTTACTGTACCATTCGTACGGCATGAAATATTGAACACAGAGTGCCCCGAGTCTTGTCCACTAGTTGCTTCACCGACACTCTTAAGGCACGCTGGGCAGTTGTGTTAGTTCTCGAGAACATGTCCGAAGAAATATTGGCATTTGTAGACTTGAATGGTTCTTTACGACGTTACTGTCCGCGGAGCCGGTGGAGGTGCGCACACAAGTTCACAAGGCGGCCATCTTGGTGTTCTGGTGTTCTGACGTGTGCGAGTTGCATCTTGACCAGTTACTTCATTCTTTTTGTTCTTGTCACAGGGGCAGAGCTCAGGCAGGATGTCATCGCATGATGCGTAGACTTCCAAGTCACCGCTTACACCTGCAACGAAAGAAAGCACGGGGAATTGCTACGAGTTTAAATATCGCCTTCAGAGCACGAAAACCAAGTTAGTAAACACGACCCATCAAAACCTGACGCATCTAAGCTTCTTTACTAAGAATACGACAACCCTGGCTACTCCGAATTCACTCTTATACGTCTAAATGAGAGAAAGGGGAAGACGTTGACCATTTACAAAACCACATTTTTACGGACAGACTGCAAAGAAAGCCAAAAAGAAATACTAAACCAAATTAAACTCGTAAAACTTCGGTCAAAGTTTGTTTGGAGGACAAATGATGATTATTAGCAAAAAAAATTCAAATTTCACGCCCAAATCATGGCGCCGATTATGCCAGTTCCACATCGCAGATTTCACTGCACTTTCGTCCATTCCGGCCATATCCGTGAGAAAAAGGTTACAGCAAGTAGGGGTGTGCAAATAGTCATTTCTGATAACGAATCGAATAAGAACCGAATAGTGCCAGAAATGAATCGACACGAATTGAATATAAAATAGTTGTCAAATAATGAACAGCCATTTTCAAAATCAGTATATATCGATGTTCACGTCCTACTATTAATAACGTTATCAAGCTTTTTTAGCGAACGTTTCTCTATATCTAAGCGTTGACTATCAAAGAATAGGCTGCATTTTGTTTGTTTTTTCTGTTTTTATCTCCCCACTTCAAGGTCCAACAGAACTGGCAACCACCTTGTCAAATGCTTAGGCAGGCCATGAAAATGTACAGAATCATTTTGAATTTTACCTTGTTCATCTCGCGTCTGTTCAGTGGGCGTTCGTGTCGGCCTTCGGCTACTTGTTAGGACCGACTAGCCTCATCTTCGCATCGTGACCCGTGGAAGCTCTTTTGGCGGCGAGAGACTTGGACATGGCCACCCGCTGTTTCACCCGCGCCTGAAGCGTGAGCAGCAAGCCGCTGAGGACGTCGTGGTTGTGCAGGCGCTTGCCGAACAGCAGCTTGCGCACGCCGTCATCGTAGCTAAGCAGCGCAACCAGGTTCTGGAGCAGGAAGCCCTGGCAGTACTCCAGAAGCTGGACTGCGTTGTACACTTTGGCGTGCACGTATGTGGCGACCACATTGTCGAGGTCGACACAGTTGGAACAGCGCGCCTCGCAGAAGCGAACGAGGCCATCCAGTTGGAAGAACGTGGCAGCCGTAAGCAGCTGCGCAATTGAGACACCGGTGTTATGGCAAGTTCATTCAAAGATCAGTTCCGAAAGTTACATAGACAATGCCGATTGTGTGATCGTATTTGTGACCATATTGTGTCACCATATTTAAAGATTAGGTGATGCCGTCCTTCTGTGACTGTTCTTTTGGACTATGATCAGAAAACACCAAGTATCCTTAATCTCTCCCTGGCCAAGACACACTATCGTCAATTTTCAATAATCAAACAGGCGATTTGAGTACCATCAGCAGCCAGTGGTTTGAACACCATTCAAAGTTTAGCTGCAGCGTCACATCCACTACAGTTTGTAGATAAAGTTATAATTCTCAACATCCGCCTCGTCTTTTTTTTTCTTTCTCGCAAATACAGGATATGTGCATTTCTTCACGCTTTTATTCATTCAAGCTACATCCTATCTGTACCGTAATTGTACTACACTTTTGCAGTACAAATTGGGAACCAAGGAACAAAGTCAAATATTTTTGATCGTGCGGGATTACAATTGGCTCGTATCTACTCTTGCGTAAGAATGTTTTCGTGAGAATTAGGGTAAGAACTTTATCAATGTAAAAGCTTTGAAAATATGAGCCGCGAATTAAGAGAGGGAAAAGTAATGGCCATATCTGAATTGCCCTAATTTTCTCTGATCTAACACATAGGACACCGCTTACTCGACCTTTACTTTTAATGAAATAAATAGCACCGATTATTGAAAAGGATGAATCATTTATATACAAAAAAATTAATAGCAATCAGTTCGTCAAAGCCAACCAATGAGCCAATGTTTGCGTAGCATAGTGCGTGAGCCAGCATTTTTGGGTGTGAGCACCACTATCACTGAACCGTAATAAACTGATAAGATATGCACAGTGGCGCACCGACGGGGGGGATTTGGGGGTTGTAACCACCCCCCTGAGGCCGACTTAACCCCTTTGGTTTACCCCTTTTCTTTCCTTACGCATTCGAGTACTACAACTAAGATGTAAGACGCGCAATCGTCTGCACACTCGCAAAAAGCCCCTTTTTTGACAATTTCCGGTGAAGAAATCGAAATTAGTGCTGTTTAGATGGTGCCCCTTTTTTGACAATTTCCGGTGAAGAAATCGAAATTAGTGCTGTTTAGATGGTATTGGCAAACTGTCAACCCCCCCTGGCAGAGATCCTGGGTGCGCTACTGGATATGCAGTAATGTTTACGACGTCATAAATGACGCACGTATACGTACCTCAAGCACATCATTTTGGTCGATGTCAAAATCTTCGCAGCCGCCTTTGTACAAGTACTGCATGACAAGCTGCAAAGCAAAAGATGCACGCACGTGTACCGCATTTGCCAGCGCTAAAGAATGAGCATACGATCATTTAATATCTTAGATATTTAGTGTGGAGCACAACCTGCGGGCAGCAGAATTTAACAAAGCGGTAATGCGCAGGAAGACATGCAAGCAGACATGATGCAGTTGTCCATTGCTGCACGCCAGCCGCTACTGACGTTTAAATAAATGCTTAAGTGAATAGCATTCCTTGCAAAGGGCAAACGGTTAGAAAACTAAGCGAATTCAGGCAATTGTACACATGGCATTGCTTACGGGAACAACGTATTTGTTGCACGAACAAACATCCAGGTATTCCATTTTTGTTCTCACGTCATTGCAGTGCATCTTGAGTTATCTTTTCGCAAGCACACTTACCGGTAGAAGAATTATCGCACGAAGAAAAAAAAGGAGGACAAATGGGTACAGATCGAGAGGACGGGTGCCAACCATCAGCTAACTTTATTTAATTTAACACCGCAATCATTATCAATACTACTTGCGTTACTAACAACAGCAGCCCCTCTGACAATATTAACAAAAATAAACAACTAAATAACATTTGATAAAACATACATCTCTCAGCAATTCGACCATTAGAACATCGGTAAATGCCCTATCAAAAATGATATTTCATTATCAAGATGACCTTGCGCTGGTTTACTGATATGTGTTGATCCCTGTTGCCTGATGTAGAAAGCCTCAATCGGTTTCCTTGAGATTTATTGTAGCTTCTTGCAATGAAGCTCGTGTGCTAGTACGTAGGGAAGCTCCCACGGCAATTGACATGCACAGTCATGTGGATACCGCAGCCCTTGTTCGCGTTTATTCTGTATTCACGCACCCTCTAGTTGAAGCATCGCCCAGTTTGGCCGATGTATTCCTTACCGCGGCTGAGCCGAATGACATAAACAACGTCAGAAACGTACCCTATAAACTTGGCAATCTTGTTAATTCTGCACTGTCCCTCGTCCCTTTCCCTTAATTATGATGCAAATCTACGACAATTTGCAGCATTAATAATGGAATAGTATTAGTAATGTTTGTGGTTATAAACGCTCGTCTCCCTGCCCGAATATCATCCGTTATAGTTGGCATCTGTCCTATAAATGTGTGTTCTTTCGTCCTAGTTTTCTTGCGTCTAAATTCTACCAGTTTGTTTGGCCAACTAGCTCAAGCAAAAGCTCTACTGTGCTCTAACCAGTTGCCATTGGCACAGAACAGATGATGAGATGTGCGGTTTGTAACATATGATTAACGCGTCCCATATAGAGTGCTGCGAAAATGCGTGCTCCCGCTTCAGTTATAATTATAAACCCTAGTGGGTGCTTTAGCTACAAAACTTAGTCATTTCAGTTATTAGTTATTGTTAGTTAAAGTACTGCAGAGTGATCTCATTTGATAAGTAATATAAGAAAAGCTTCTATATTCAAGCCCAATGATTTAGCGGTAGCCATTCCTGCCAAAATATGTGGTTCAGGGGTAATATGCAGTGGCCCCTGATATCATTGCAGGAAACTTATTTCCAATACTTTCGTTATGCGGCCTTCCGGTCCTTCATCAGCACCCCCTGGCCTTCTTATCCTGCCCTAAGCAATCATTGCTGTCAACCTGTTCTCGCCGTTGCTTCGTCACATACTCTCAGCTCGGTTCTGCGGCTTACACCTCCACCTCACACGTAGCCGTGTGCCGTCGCCCTATCACTTTTATGGCGTTCGGCCTTAGCCTCCTACTGGCGCACAGTCTCGGCATCACATGCAAACATCGGCTGCACTTATATTTCATGCTTATGACAGATTCTCTTCGATGAAAAGAAACACATTGGAGAGCTCATGAAGCGGCCCCGTGATAGTTCGCACTGGTCTCAGTGGTGTTTCCATGTGCGGTGAGAAGTTTTGAAAGAGCCGTTCTTATACACTTAATAAATTCTCACTATCCTCCGCAGAGATGCGCGGAAGACGTGCGGCATCAACCGGGCCAACTTGAACCAAGACGCCGATGGTACAGACGAACAAATGTGTTAAACTTTCGGAAGCGGTGGTACTCGATCTGCTTCCGATGTTGGAGTATATCCACGGCCTTCTTAGTGTAAACTATGCAATCAGGGTAGTGCCAGCTTTGTTCACCATCCCTGACCCACGTCATCTCCCGGTTCTGCTCTAACTAGACTCGCTTGCGACTGAGCCTTAATAAAGTAAAAATTTTGTCGAACAAAATTCGTGGTGAAGGCGAGACGAAGCAAGTTGAACCACTTCTGTACCATTTAGTTCTTGCACAATTTAGCTGCGCAGTCGGCTTGCAGGGATGTATGACGACATGAAAACGCATCCAGACACGGCACGACCTGAAAGCGCTAGAGCGGAATGAGATCGAGAACGTACCTGGAAGATGTCATATCTTATGTCGTTGATCTGGACAACAGGCGTGCTGCCCTCGGCCGCCTTTGAAGAGAGCATGGCCTTGAAGCGAGGTGACGCGTTTACCAGGATTATTTTGTGCGCATAGAAGGCGCGTCCTTCGACACGGAATTGCACGTCTGACATCTCAGGATTGTTGACATACTTGGGGTCTGTAACGGGGAGACAGCAAATAGAATAATCTTTCATGCTAGCTCCAGTTTTGAAGCAAACGTTTTCACAGAGCGCACTGATAAATATGTGGAAAGCAAGACAAAAGCTTACACTGAGTTCGGGATATTCAATGTTTGAAAAGAGTGAGCAAGCACGCCGAAGCGTGTACTGAAAAATCTCGAGCCTGCCCTCAAGCCTGTGAGTGCACAAATGGAAAGTGCCCACTTTCCATTTGCAGAGATGTACTCATTGCTCCCACCACCGTTTTGAATTTTAGTGTGCAAGTATACCTACAAACCTATAAAGTCGGGGGACTTCAGGCCACACCCTGCAGATAGATGAGCGCACTTCGTCTGGGCGATTATAATTTTCCGCAAATAATTGCTCGAACCGATGAATAATTAATTGTTTGAGCAGGTCGGTGAAAACTGTCATGACATGCAGACATTTTGTGCCGTAAGAATGCATTCAAAGGTGGGGTTCTCCTCGATATCATGCTGAATATGCCTATTTTCATTCGGTCACCGAAGCTAAGCAGCATTGTGCTGCGTCAGTACTTGACTTATGTATAACAAGCACTGACGGGCCCCCTACAGCCGCGGTATAGTTGAGCTGTGCCCGCCTTGAGCTATACAGCTGGAGTGTCCACGGCGGAAGTGCCCAGCTCGAATACCTTAACAAGCACTGTTTTCTCTTTGTTGTCTTCGCCCTACTTGAAACTGAATGCATTGATGACAGCGAGGCTAATCCTTAGGGATGTGCGGGTACCGAATCGTAGATTTCATTAAATATCGAATCGAATCAAGAAAAAAAAAAAGCCAAACATCAAATCAAATATGAATACCAGAAAAGTTTTTTAATGTTGAAAATCTCGGAAAAGAAAACACGGTGCTGCACTTGTTTGAGAGTCTCTTAGCATTGCATAACAAGAATTTCGCAAGTTATCTCTAACTAAGGAACATAGAAATCAAGATACTTTTTTTTAAGGGAACTCCAAATTAGAGTACGAGCACTGATTACAGCTCACTTCTAGTATTTGAAGATCTTGAAAATATTTTTTATGAATACATTGTCTGTTGAATCGAATCAAGTGATTTTTACCTCTGAAGCTAAATAAATAATGGCGTTATGTTGTACTGAATACCAATGAGGTTCTCAGTTTTAATAGTGGCCCTGTGTTTTATCACAACCATTTATTGCACAGAAAGCTTTGCTTTCTAGTTTTTCTCCGAAATGCCGAAATGCTTTCCCGTCTTTACGGCAGGTGGGTTATCATAAAGCAAATCCGCGCGACAGACAAAACCGCGGAACGCACATAACGTGACTCTATCTCCACTCCGCTCGTAGCCATCGTTGGCGCTGCATGTGTTGACCGCTGTCGGCGCCGACGGTAAAGATTTCTTTGTCAGGTTCGGCGTGTTTTTCCAGGTGTAAAGGGTTCTGTAATCGGGAGGTTCACGGCAAGCTCGCACCTTCATGTGGCTAACTGGCCCCTTCTTTGCACATGCTTTCGCGCTTTCCGAAATATGCGCTGCATTTGTTACCGTTCCCCCTGTCCGCGTCAGGTTATCGTTTCAATCGGTCCTGTCGATATAGACGAACCGTGTACCGACAGAGGCGTCTCCAGCTTACGCTCCGCCGTTCTGCGAATTGCGGCATTCGGGCACTGTGTGTGCGATTCCCGCATCGGGCCAACGTCAGGGAGCGTTCGCAGAGCTCAAGTCCACGACCGAGTCTGCCGGCACGGGGCGGCCCATCCGCGGCGCGCTCGGCGCTTCTTTTGCGCCGAAAACAACGAAGTATGGCGCTCGCTTTCACGACATCGAGCACGAGGGGCTCCGCGGCTCACCTGACCTGCGGCACTGCGCGGGTCTCTACACCGAATGTACGGGATATTTGGAAAATCTGTAAGTATAGATATTCGATTCACCTAACTGAATTATTCGAACGTTTGCTATTCAATTCCATTCGGTGATATTCCAGTATTCACACACCCCTACTTATCATTTTTCCTGTTTTATTACGATAGCAATTATATGGACACTCCGAGCGACTTTCTGACGTCGCCGTCGCCATGATGCTCCGTATAAAGTCCGAGTGCGATAACGTCGTGGTCGCGCGCCGTGTGCTGCGGGTGCGAGTGAAAGCATGCGGCGGTGAACCGAGAAGCATCGCGGCTCGATCTCGCAAACGCAAGGGAAGATGGCGGGAAGGTAGTGCTCCGTCTAAAGTCTTTAGCGCCGTCGTCCATCGCGTGCAAGGCAGCAGGGGGAGGGGGGGGGGGAGCGTTCTACTCCGGCGGCGACTGCGTATTGCGCGGCTAAGTGCAGCAGCGCCGGCCCTAACTTGATAACGATCTGCGGTGGGTACAGAGGAGTACACAGTCTAGATATGCCGAGGACTGGTGGCTTCGCGTGCGCTGTGTTCTCATCCCTTCGTTCGCGCTGAAGCGAGAGGCAGCACGAAGGGCTATTCGCTCGCTGCTGCTGCTGCTCTTGCTCACGCCAGCGTTTTGACAGTGAGTGTCCGCAGTCATCGAGTGAGATGTCTTCAGTGTGCCTGTATGCGCGTGACACCATGCTTGTTAATTTAGTTAGTAAGCGAATTTTTACACGTTTATACGGTTGATAAATCTACTATCCTTACTTTGTACAGCTGTATAATTTATTGCTATCGCAATCGGTGCTTTGTCTTTAGGGCGAAACTGAACGGGTCATTTGGAACGTGTCAAGCCGAGTACTCTGGTTTTACTTTTACTGCGCCCCTCAAGGACTGACAGGCCGCACCGGGGCAGCACCCGCGACTGGCTCTCCCCGCCTTGTGGCCAAGTGGCATTTAGTGTTACACACGCCAACTACGGAGGTTACCGCTCCTATTGAAATGCTTACTAATGACTGTTACCAGCAGAAAACGAGCACGTAAGTGCTTTTCATGGCACTTGTAGAAAAAAAAAATCTGGTAAGTAATTCAAGGTTAGGCAGAAACTGTATAGTTTACCTATCCTTGCGCCACCAGAGAGTGAGACGTCCCGAATTTCCTTGATGCTCTCTTCCCCATAGCAAACAGAGAAGATGTCTGCCAGAAGCAGGGTGGTGCCTTCATTCTGAATAGGAAAAAGAAAATTGTTTTATGCAAGTCTACTGACAAGCAAGTGATGGAAGATCAGCTAAATCAATCGAGATTACTGCACCTGGGGTGCTCTAATATGCTGTACTATTAAGTATTTCTTTTGTGTTAGCATCACGTATGTGATCTATGTTCCCGATAAATGGTAAATCTATTCATTTTGCTCCTCGTGGGGTGATACATTAATTTTTTTAGGGACATTCCTATGGTTGCATGATTCACACTACGAACTGCATGACTGTACAGACCTTGCTATGCCTAAAGATGGAGAACAGCAGGGGCAGGCAGTCTTCCACAAACTGCGTGCTGCAATCTTCTGGCCATACATGCAAGAAATCTTGCAGCAGCTCATCAATAGTACTCTCAAGTTGCTGTTCGTGAGCCATAGTCAACGTCTGCATCCAGCAGTGCAGTGTCCAAGGAACACCTGTCGTAAAGATTGAAAAGAACGAACATAACAATTCACACAGCAGTTTCATCTAAAAGAGAAAAGGCCCATGGATTCATTATGTGATGCATCACCCAGATATATACGACTAAGTAATCGAGAGCCGTGGCTTCTAAAAAGTACTTAAGCGCTGTTACATGAATTGGTCTAAGTATGAAATCAGTGCAAGCTACAAATGAGATTCGGAAACATGACACATTTTGATGATCCTGTCATGACACACACACCTTGTGCCAGGTCTCAGAATGCATTCTACTGAAGGCAAATACACAATATCCATTTGTACTGTATGTGTATGCATTTGCAGTGTCGTAAGTGATGTTGGCGCCCAAGATCATGCAAGAACTCAGAAGCCATACAGTGCATGTAAAGTGCCATCTTTGTCTCCTTTGTTGTATTCATATCTACAACACAGCAAGCTTCCAACCTCTCTGAAGCTTATCCACTGCATCCGGCTGAGACACTTCACACAGGTTTTATTGCTTCTAAAGGCATAAGTCGACAAATAGAAATCAGGACTTGTGCGCACCTATACTCCGAAGGTCCAAGGTGACCTCGAGGTATCCGTTCTCCGCACTCTGGTACATGGCTTCCTGCAGCGCTTTCACGTGGGCTTTACTAAGAGGCTGGCCTGCTTTCCGCTGCTGCACTTGCTGGCCACCACCTTCTAGCCCTTCGTCCGGACTCGAAGTCTGACGATGAGAGCATAGAAAGAAAAGATGAAAGAAGGAGTAATGAGCAAAGATCAAATCTTCGTACGCGGAAGGCACAGCAGGTTCTGGGATAGTGATTGAGGGCGTTTCATGGATAGCTAGCCTTCGCAGTCCACTCCTCTCAGAACAGAGTATCCTAACAGTTCGCACACAGCCGTTCAGTGGGAATGGTGTTTAGTGGGAATGTTGGAACTGAGTGCTATTCCCACTGAATGCTGTTCAGTAGGAAAGCTGTACTTCACGTGCGCACTGCAGCAGAAGGCAGAAACGCTGCCCTTGCATGGCTGCAGAGTCAACGGAGCCTGACGGTGCGTTCACTTGGCTTCTTGTCGTTTTGCAGCCAAGCTGACTGCGCGTCGCTAGCGTTTTAGGGAGACACACCGTGACACGGTTATCGCAAATGCTAAATAAACGCGGTTCTGCACCATGTCATAGCGTGTAAATCATGAGCGGAGATAACCGTAAGCGGAAGCCCAGCTCAAATTGTCTACTGTCTATTACCTGCAGAATTCACCACACACGCAAGAAACAATAAAGTGACGCAGCTATCGTATCATCTTAAATCCAACGTCAACGTCCTCGATAAACTGCATGTGCACACACCTTGTTGCTTCTGGTTGTTCTCCGGTCCGTAGTCCCAGCACCTTCGGCCAGTATCTCGTGCAGCGAGAGCACGTCCCCTTGGTCGTCCGCCTCCGGCAGTGCTCGGTGAGCGAGTAGTCCTCCGCAGCGCGCTGCGGCGCCCATGGGCTGCCGCCACAGCCGCCGCCCCGTAGCAGCCGCGCGGATGTGCACCACCATAGCTCTGCGCGTCTAGGAATGGTGTGGCGCAGAAGGGCTTCGCTCCATACGACAGGAGCACGCTGATCAACTCCAGGTGGCCTGAGCGAAGTGGCCATTTAGTAAACATCAAATTACGACGTTTAACATACTGAAAATGCACAGTGAGTCACAGTCCCAGTGCTACATATGGCTAGTGCGGGGCTTCAGATTAATTTTGACCCCCTGAGGTTCTACACTGTGTACCCGAAGCAGGGTACACAAGCGTTTTCGCATTCCGCCTTCATCTGAATGTGGCCGCAGCGGCCGTGTTCGAACCCGTGACCTCGTTCTCAACAGTGCAATGCCTCAGCTACTCGGGCGGCGGCCGCGCGCTGTATCTTGAAAGCCATATCCGCGTCGGGGGCAGAGTCTACCCTGCGCTATGTTTTATTAGTTCGCGTTGAAGCGAGTGCCAGCACGAAGGTCAATTCACTTGCTGCTGTTTCCGCGCTACCTCACCCCACAATTTTGACAGCAAGTTTCCGTGGTCTTCGAGTGAGATGTAGTCATGTTTGCTTGTGCGCGCGTGACACCATGCTTGTTAATTTACTTAGTATGCCTATGTTTACAAGTATATACGGCCGATAAAACTACTATCCTTACTTCGTATAGCTGTCCACTAATTTGCTATCGCAATTGATGTTTCGCCTTCCGGGCATAACTGCGACTTTTTTGAGTGAACGCAAATATACAATCTCGGGGCATTAACAAAGTCTCCGTTTTGCATTCTCACAAGCGAACGTTCAAACACAGTGGTAGCGGTTTCAACGCGACTCACACACAGCGGCCGCATTGGCGGTTATCGCGAACGCATAAATGGGAAGAGTGCGCTTACTGAATGCGACAGCCAACTGAAGCGGAGTTTCCGTCACCTTCTCCTCATTTGGCGTTGAGCTCCCTTCCACGTTGGCACCTTTTTCCAGCAGCATCTGTAGAACGGAATATTTAGAATTATGCCTTGCAGTGACTCCTCAAGCTGTACAGCAGAAAAAAGCTATGATACAATATTGTCGAATTCAAGAAAGCAAGACCATTGTATCGTCCCCTAAACTTGTGGTTAATTAAAGCACACCTGCAAGGTACCCACTATTTAATGCTTTTCTCCCTAAAAGCCATATAAAATAGCATTTCCGATTTTTAAATATTACAAAAATGTCAATATCGTGGGATTACTAAGTATTGTGTTTGTCATTAATTATCCGATAAATCAGCGATCAAACGTGACATAGGATGCTTCATTATCAACTGTTTCAATTTATATACTTCAGTAAAACTGAAACCAAAGAGAGAGCCCATCGATAGGGCCCCGCTAAAAACCTAGAAAGAGGTTAGCGGTTCACTCACTCGAACAGTGGACACCATTCCTTGCGTCGTAGCAAATGTAAGCGCTGTCCAGCCCTGCACCTCCGGAATGGCTAGCGGACATTGAGGCGTGCACAGTGGTGCCTGGAAATGACAGAAGGTTATTACGACAACCAAACAGCAGCAGTTCCGAAAAGTGCTCTATCAAAAGATGATAAAATAATGACTTGCTCCTAACACTTTGCAATTTGGAGGTTCGATAAGAAAGTTGTAGCGCGTGCGATTCCCATCCTCAGACGTCAATTTATAGTGTCTATTTCACCACGATTACAGAATACAACAGAACAATTTATGTGCTGATGTAATCCCACACTCCGAGGCCAATCTGCTCCCGAAGCAGTAGTGGCCATCCCTCCAGAATAAAATAGCAGATAATAAATGCACTATTTAACACATTCTTTCACTCAATTATCTCTGGAAGCAACCATCAACACACAAAGCATTTAGTTCATCAGTCCCTAAGTTACCTACTTGCGAAACATACACAACACTGCAGGAACAATCATCGTCCATTCCCCAGATGTCAGCAGCTGGGGTGGTCGTTCCTCCCGAATGCACAAATGGAGGCTATACCATTTACAGCCCCAAATACCCGCTTGATGAAACAGTGCGAAAAGATGAGGATGAAGACACACAAAGGTATACACAGGGCCTGGTCCTGTGTGAACGTGTATTTCTTGCCTTCGTCCTTTCGCGCCATTTATTCTTGCAACCATCATCAGCCTGTTTATGTCCAGGATTAATGTCTCTCCCAGTGATCTCCAATTACCCCTGTCTTGAGCCATTACATTACATTATGGGGTTTTACGTGCCAAAACCACGATCTGATTATGAGGCACGCCGTAGTGGGGGACTCCAGAAATTTGGACCACCTGGGACTCCGGAATTTGGACCACCTGGACCACTCTCGCCTTCAACTCATCCACCTTGTCGCATGCCATTGAACTATGGAACCCACGAAAATGCCGTTGTTTGTATTCATGACCATGAGAAGTTCAGACATGAATTACAATTTATGAATAACAGACTTCAGCGATCGTTGGGTTTCTTTTTTTATATATATTGTCATGAGTCAACGCGAACAAGAGACAACACGTTGAACAAGACGGCAGAACAGCTTAAGAATCACCAGCACAAAGACATCTTCTTCGTCTTCGAATTACCCTGTCCTACTACTCAGAGTCAGTTAATGCACATACTATCATTGTCGTTTAAACGTCTAGATAGAGTACTCGTCAATATGTATGTTTCTCTTTCCCTATTTTTGTTTCCTTAAGTGATGTATAACTTTGTACCCTGTCTTCTGATTCCTTTGCTCAGCATAACTACTCTTAGCGAGATCATTGCTTGTTGGTTGTTCTGTTTCTTGCTGCATTGACTACTGTATAAGGTAGTGATCTTCTTTCTTTTGTGAGTGATTTGCATCCACCCTCACTAATACTTCAACCCTGGAGACGACGAGGTATGTAAAAAAAAAGAAAAAAAAAATATATATATATATATATAATGAAGAAAGAGTATGACGTACGTTGTATTTGCACAGTATATTTTGCTAACAGTTCGGCAGGTGGACCAGCCTTCGTTAACGCGAAGTCTGGTTTTATATATATACATATATATATATATAAATATATATATAAAAGAGCAACGCAGTAACGGACGCCATAGAAGTAGATGTTAAAACAGAACATTTATGGGTGCAGGCCTTTCAGCTGCAGAGGCATGATAATAATGGAGATGACGACGCCTATAATGGTGAATACTGTATTATTACAGCGAAAGAGTAGAATAATTCAAGAGTGGTAAGTACCTAACTACTACAAAATGTCCCGAGACGCGTGTACAACACGACTCAACCATGAAGGACAGTAAAAAATAGGCTGCAATGTGTGCTCTTTACAATAATCAATGCCATATCTCGAAAACTCCACGTACCACCCATGATCCGCATGGCAGCAGAGCAAACACTAATTACTTTTTAATAAATGTGCGAGCGCTGTAGGAGTTTACGCCGTAAAGATCTATATTGTGTTTTCTGTATACTTTTTTTTTAGACCATACAGAGTTTTTAAAGATTGCCTCTGTCAGGATAGTACAATTCTAGATTACAGCTAGATTACTCAAAGAGGCGGACATTACCTGCTAGAGAAATCAAAATATGTAATCAACTAATTAAAAAAGCACTAATGAAGTTTTTAATCAATTACTTTACGGCACATATTGCAATTGATGAATTGTAGCCGGTGAGTTCCTCCTCGTAAAGCATATGATCCCCTTGGAACAAATTTTCATGATGACACAAGTTTGGAGATATTCGTACCCAAAGTGTGCGACGAAATTCATGGGCGTTCTGGTTAATTTTGCGCTTCAATGCGTAAAACAGCGGTTTGTTAAAAATTAAGTGGAACGGTACTGCATTTTCACCACAATTTTCACAGCGCATATCTCGAAACCCGTGCGATCATTAGCAGCCGTTACAAGCGAATACAATTTATGATCTCAACGACTACAACTCATAAATTGGAATACGTACCATTATGTACGTAATTAAAAGCTAATTAGTGATTGGTTGTTAGCTAGTCGAATATGCATATGGATTTCTCATGCAACCAGAGTCCATCGTTTCAAGTAATCCAGCTCAAGGACTACAACTACAGTATACGTCACAGGCAATCTTTAAAATCTCTGTATAGTCTAAAAAAACAAACAAAAAAGTATTGTTATTGTTGAGGCAGTACATACGTAGGCATAAGTATAGTCTTACACAAGCAAGAATATTAGGGAGAATTTTCTCCTCTATGTCTGTACGTAGTCACCATGATGGCGTTGCTATGCACAAGGCAATACACGGCAGCCTAGAGGGGAAAGAAGTTGAGTACGTGCCACGAAAGGTTGCAAGGCAAAATCCGAGGCATTGTAAAGGTACTCACCAAGCCGTGCAGTATTCAGAAATGGACTGACAAATTCTTCCCTTGCCAATTCGAATATTACCGGCAACCCGCGTGGCGCAATATACGGACTTTCGCTCCACGCAATCGTACCTGCACTGCCACTGTCACAGCCTAGCCATTTAGACGAAGCCCCTCTTTTAATGCGAAAGCGTTAAGGGCCCCGTGTCGCAAAAAATACGGCGTTGGTGTTGGCGTCCGTGGCTGAAAAAATAATCCCCAACCACCCCGACCGCGCAGGCCCTCCGCGTGGCGCCCAGTGTGTTAGTGCTGGAGATGGAGAGAGAAACAACTTTATTTAAATGAAAATAAATTTCACTGAGGGATGGTGGTCAGGCGGTGCCTGGCCGCCACCTCCTCAGCTCGTTGAATGGCCCGGAGAGACACGTCGAGCTAGAGTTCCGGAGCATGTTATCCCACGCTTCGGGCGAGGGAGTGGTCAAGAGATCAGGTGGGGGTGGGTCCTCGCTGCAGTCCCAGAGCACGGCCGCTGGATAAAAAAAAAGGTGCGGCCTGACGTGTCGGGCGCGCTGCTATGGGAGCGAACGTGACGGCCGTAGTTGCATTGCCGGCCGCTTGGCTGGGCCGAACGGCGCTAGCTGACGGGGATGGAACGCGTCAGCTTGCACGCGCTACGGCGTTCCAAGCGCGTTCCTGATGCATTTGCTATGCCGATGCCAGACAACAGCCCCCCGCGTGTGGCGCCCCGGAGGATCACACCGTTTTTTTTTGTTTTTTTTTCTATCCAGCGGCCGTGCCCAGAGTATGTGGGCAAGGGTGGCGGTCGTGAGGTCGGGGTATATGTGACTGTATAAATGCGGGCAAGGGAACGAATGGGTCTGGAGGTGGCGCCAAATGATTTGCTGGGGCTTCGTTTGGCGAGCGAGGCGGTAGTGTTGCGCGATGTCGTGCAGGAGAAAATCATCCCAAACCACCCCGACCGCGCAGGACCTCCGCGTGGCGCAAGGTGTTAGTGAACAAAAATAGAATTTCTGACAGTAAAATTCGTCAGAAAAGGGTAAAGTAGGACTTAACCACAACCTACAGACATGGTGGCGTCGGACTGTTATTTGAATGTGCGAGAAAACATATTTCTGATACGAGGAAACTCAAACTTTTCCAGCATTTCTACCATCCTAACACGGTGCGCTCGGGTAATTTACTTGCTTAAATGCTATGCAGATGGCGCTCGCATCGTCGGCAGGTCAAATTGGGACTTCGCCGGCCTAATGCGTTTTGGACACCCGCGCGCGTCGGGGCAATAGCAAACAATTAATGAAATAATAAAAAAAGGTGCTAGGGCCTGCACATTTTAATATAAGACGACTTATACTGCCCCTGGAAAAACGTCTTCCCAGCAATGTATTTCTGCTTAAAAGTGAAGGCGACTTTAAGGGGATCGGTGTAAGCTTGGTTTTTGTAAGCTGGCTTTCCCACGTTCTGTGTTGCGGTGAATCCCACTGAAACAAAAATGCGATGTGAACGGCGCCAGATAACGCTATCGCGTTCCACTCTTACAGGCAAAGCTTACGCGTAAGCGTCCTCAAAAAAACAAAGCCGCCCACCCCGTGCCTTTCTTTTTTTTGAAGACCTACTTGGCTTAATTTGAGCAAAAGGCAACTTCAGTATTATTATTATTATTATTATTATTATTATTATTATTATTATTATTATTAACCCAAACAGAACAATAGCAACGCTTCAATGACCAGGAAGGAAGAAGACAACGAGGTTGGCGCGAAGAATGAGCATCACTTAATGGCCCTGTCATATCTATTTTGCCGACATCAGCTTATGTCACCGTGGCTAGGTACAGAAATTTCTCTATATCACAAAATTCCGCAAAATCTATTTTAACATCATCTTCTGATTTCCACCCTCTTTGCTTCTCATGGAATAATAATTGGTGTACGTCAACGCAATTGGAAGTTTCCATTACAAAATTGAGATGCCGTATACTGCCTCTAAATTTTTACTTACACAGGTCTGGTCTCGCTGTCTCCCCTTTATGTTCTTTTTGCAATGAATCCGAATCCATTGAGCATTTTTTCCTTCCGTGCCGCCGATTCTTAAGAGAAAGAAAAATCTTAGAAATTGCATTTCGAAAACTTGGCCTATTATTAACCTCACCAACCATTCTCTCCTTTGGGGCAACTTCACTGGGACACAGTCACAGGGATGCTTTTCTTGCAGTCTACAATTTCATTAGAGATACAAAAAGATTACCTTGCTGAATTTCTAGAATTATGAATTATTCCTATTATTTCACTTCTTTATGACAAAATTGCTTTATCTCAAAATTAAGATTAAATCTCAAATTAAGATTAAGTTTTCGTTAAATTTCTCATAAACATAGTTGAAACAACCTGCTTCCTGGCCAATCCCCCGTAGTGGGTATGCGCCAAAGTTTAGGAAACAAGACAAGACAAGAATGGGCCGAGAACAGCTGGACAACAACAACAGCTGGACGCCATGGCCTGGCTCCCAGCTAAGAAAGATGCCAAGGCAGTGCGTGACCTGCAATCTGCGCAGCAGGCGGACGGTCGCCGCACCGAGGACCTGTGGCTGGAGCTGCGGAGCGCCTTCGACGAGATACAGGAGATGCAAAAAACTGGCCAATGCTTCGACGTGTTGTACAACGATGTATACGTCATGGTGGTGCGGAACGAAGGGGCACGCCTCTACCATGGACTGCGCGAAGCCGTGACGGAGCACCTGACCAATAAAGTCCGCGCCCTCGTGTTGGCTAAAGTTGGCGACGACTTCTTGCGGACACTAAATCAGGCCTGGAAGGACCACCAGACAAGCATGGCAATGATTGGAGACATTGTGACGTATATGGAACGCACGTACATTCGTCAGAACAATGTTGACAACGTGCACAAACTGGGTGTGTTGCTCTTCCGGGATGAGGTAGCGCACGACGCTGACGTACGAGACAACCTTCGCAAAACTCTGCTTGGCTTGGTGAAGACGGAGCGCGAAGGCCAGCCAGTCGACAGGCTTTCCCTGAAGGAGGCATGCAACATGCTCGCAGTCTTAGGACTCGATTCGAGGTCCGTCTACGAGGAAGACTTCGAGCAGCCCTTTCTGGCAGAGTCAGCGCAATTCTACGCTTTACGGGGCCATCATTATATCGAAACAATGGACACTCTAGAGTACATCCTCCAAGTCGAGCATCATATCAACGAAGAGACAGAGCGGGCGAGGCAGTGCTTGGTCGAGTCAACCGTGGCTCCCGTTGTGCAGGTCGTGGAGAATGAACTCGTCGGGAAGCACATGAAGGCTATCCTGGAGATGGAGGACTCTGGCGTTGTGCATATGCTCCGGAATCAGATGAGAGGGGAGCTGGCCTATATATTTAGACACTTCAAATGCATACAGGGCGGTCTCAACACATTGCTTGACTATGTCAGCAAGTACCTGCGCGACCTAGGAAGATCAATCGTGAATAAAGATGGGGACTCGGTGAGCCTGGTATCAGACGTGATGGAGCTAAAAGACCACTTTGATCACTTTCTACATCACTCTTTCAACGATGACCAGCTGGTCAAGCAGAGGATCGCCACCGACTTTGAGTACATACTCAGCCTGACCCGCAAGACGCCCGAGCTTCTCTCTGCGTTTGTAGATTACATGTTACGAAGCGGAATTAAGGACATGACAAAGCAGGAGATTGGCCAGCTTCTGGACAAGGTTATCGCATTATTTCGATTGTTGCAGGAGAAAGACCTTTTCGATTGCTATTACAAGAAGCACCTGGCCAAGCGGCTGCTGCTCAACAAAAGCGCCTCGATCGAGGCAGAAAGAACCATGATCGCCAAGCTCAAGGCCAAGTGCGGTGGTCTGTTCACCTCAAAGATGGAAGCCATGTTTAAGGATATGATTATCTCCAACAACGTGATGCAAGAGTTCAATGCGGCAATTTCCTCTTGCAAAATTGACTTGGACGGAGTCGACCTGAATGTGCGCGTGCTCACGACGGGCTTCTGGCCCCTGCCTGCCGCCACCCAGCAAAGCAACATTCCCGCTGCCCCATGCAGTGCTTTCGAGACGTTCCGGCGGTTCTACGTGGCGAAATATGACGGCCGGCAACTGACTCTGCAGCCACATCTGGGCTGGGCCGACTTGAACGCCGTGTTCTACGGGTCAGGGAAGAACAAGCCATCTACGTCGAAAGCTGTGAACGCACCGTCTGGTGAGCTCCATGCAAGCACCTACACCATCCAGGTGTCGACGTACCAGATGTGCGTGCTGATGCTGTTCAACAGCCGTGACGAGATATCGCACGCAGAGATCGCCTCCGAGACCAACATCCCCGAAACAAACCTGGTTCGCGCCCTAAATTCGCTGTGCACGGGAAAGGACTCCGAGCCCATACTTAAGAAGATTCCCGACTCAAAGGTTATTGAGAAGGACTACGTTTTCGCCGTTAACGACGATTTCACGTCTGGTGTGCGGAAGGTCAAAATCGAATCAATGTTGGGTAAAAAAGATACCATGCCAAAGAATAATGGCAGCGTGGGTAACGTTGACGAAGAGCGAAGATATACGCTAGAAGCGGCCATCGTGAGGATAATGAAGGCACACAAAACACTGTCGCACGACGACCTTCTCGTCGAAGTGACGAACGTGCTTAAATCGAGGTACACTCCCAGTCCTGCTGCGTTCAAGAAGAGGGTCGATTCCCTCATAGAAAGAGAGTACATTGAGAGGGATACCGAACACCCAGAAGTGTACATCTACATGCCCTGAAAAAGCGGCAGCACGTAGTCAGTAAGCTCTGATGTGCCGCTGCACAGCGGAAACAACTCCGCCCTACTATGTAGAGCTAAGTGAGACTGTACCGAGCCCCACCCCTCTATCATGTTTTCGCAACGAAATTCTTTCCCTCGTGGAAAAATAAAACAAGACTTACTGCCCGATGGTATTCTGTCTTTGCTATAAGTGTTGACAACTAAAGATGGGCCTGCCTGTAGTCAACTTTTTTCTATGGCTTAACACAATTGTCATGGCCAACGTTGCTCTATACCTAGGCGACCATGCAAGGACGTATGCGTGATTCTGCAGCTCCATTTGCCCTTCTGCATCCAGGCCTAAGTAAGGATGAACAAACTGTGGTCGCCGTTAACAATTGAGCCTTGCAGCGTTTCTTGCTTGCAATGGCAGTGAAACTAGATATCCCCCTCACACATACGGCACATCAAATATTACACACGAAAAAACAACAGCATGTGCTCATCAATAGAAAGGATCGTATTGTAATGTTTAAAGCCAGACGTTTGAAAATTTATCAAGACGTTGTAAACACCCTATTACTGATGAGAACAAAGTGAAATGAAGCAGTCTAGCTAGTCTTTTCTGTCTTCTTGTCCCCACTATAGCATATAGCACAATTGTTGAGATGGGCCAGTATTTTATAGTGATGCCTTTCCGATGCTAATGCTTTTTTGCGCTTGGTCAGTGGTCAGAGCAACGGTCCGCTCACGTTATCAACGGGATCAGCCGGCCGTGACCGGTGGATGATAAGACTAGTATAGAATAAAGCATAATGCATTGCTACAAAATACCGGCGCTGTTTGCTTTGGTGGTTTCGCATAGACGTTCCTCGTCTCATAGCCTTGCAATAAACACAGAGGAACAAGTTAAGAGGATCAGATAACTTTTTCGTTGTTTTCTTGTCAGGTCTAAAAGTTGCCTTATTGCTCGCTTGCTTGCTCGTTCAGTCGTCTTATAATTCTATCCGAATCTTGGCCGATCGCCCATAATGGGTATGCTGCTGCGCGCCTGGCTGCACCAATGTATGCTTAAAACACGCGCGAGCGCTAGAGCATAGGAGAGGAGCGCAGTAGTTCAAACCAGAACACTATAAAACACCCTCTACACTGAATTGTCATGGTGGCAGCAGGACCTTCAATACCCGAAGCGATTCAGCGAGCTCAAGATCAGAAGCCAATACGCTATAGCCCTCACCACAAATAACGCTTAAATGTTGGTGTTAAACACTCGTAACCATCATCTGGTTTTTAAATATCTCTAGTCAGTCAAGCTTGGCAAACAAACAAGGCTGATAACACACACCTTTGTAAACTATGATTTCTCACATAGCTGGCTATCTAGCATCATTTGGGAACCTGGAAAGTGTTATCAGATGAATCAACGTGTTTGTGCAAAGCGAGTAATTGGCAGTGTGATGCGAGCGTGTGTGACAAAAGCAACAAACGCCACAGGCACTTGTGTACATTCTAGGTGGCTTTGGGTCATCATTTATTTTGCACATTACATACGTAATACATATATTGTAGAATTCTCAGAGACGCAGACATGGAATGCATGAACAATTTTGACCTTTCGGGCTTTGTCTCTCCCATGGGAGCTCGCGTCTCCAGACGACTAAAACACACATTGAAGTTCGCAAGCGCCCGAACGCGTCAATCTCGAGTCCTAATTTTCTCTGCGATCCGCCCCAATCATGAAGGAGCTAGAGAAATCTAATACAATTTCAGTTTCAAATTCTGATTTCTAAGCCGCAGGGCGGCACTTGGTTTCGCAGTATTTAATGACAACCATCCATAGATCCGGCATGGTAAAACGCAGCATAAATGCCGAAGAGTTCTACGGACCAGCGGACCATGCTAGCTATAGCAATGGCAGAAAAAATGCGGGTGGACGACATTCAAAACGATCTGGCAACATCACGCTATAGTCGCGCCCTCACCTCTTTGTGATTAGCTTTAAACCGCATAGCTTTTATTGGCACATTCAGCCGTTTTCATGGTTGGTTGGAGGTCTGTGAAGGTCGGCGGTCGGACTCGGCAACGAAAATGTTTGCTCGTTCGTCCACTTTCTGTCTGTCTGTCTCTCTCTCTCGTTATTTCACTCGCTCATTCTTTCGTTCACTCATTCGTTCGGGCTATTCGCTTACATCGACTATCTTCGTCGATGGTTTCTGCAGTTTTTATTATGACCTAGGACTGTGTAAAGTACAACTATTCCATTCTGGTTTTATTCAAATCTCCTGACGTCAAATTTACGTAACAGCCTAGCATTGGGTGGTCAGCCGCAGCGTTGTTTGAACAGTCCAATCTAACGCTATCCTCGTTCACAGGAGGTCACTTTTGCTTGCTTCAAAGCAAATAGCATCATCGCCTACCGTTAAAGATACTTTTTATCTGATTGGCTGAAAAGAGCGCAGAGAAGTGGAGAGGGTTTCGGTGAGGCCGAGCTAGCGCAGTCAAAGTTGATAACCAGGTGAGGAGAGTGGCGCCGGTGTCTGCGATTAATTAGTCCACTTCCCCTTACTTAGCTTGCTTGCAGTGGCTGGTCCAAAATCGCGGCGGCATGCAACAGGGAGTTAAAAATGACGCTAATACGGTGTAACCAGGCGCGGATCCAGGGGGGATGTCCGGATGTCCTGACCCCCCCCTCAGATTTCTGCATCGCCCCCTCGCTGACAGGGGGATGGCCCTGTTGCAAAAAAAATATGGCCACCAGCATTCTTCAAAAGTATTTTTCACGAGCACCAGTGGTATCAGCCATGTAGAAGTAAAGCTAGCTCGCTCACAAGCTTCGTTGTATTGCGTAGGAGTGTGCATGGTGTCGCGAAGTTGCCGCAGTTATTTTTTCTCATGAACACCTTGGACCTCCTGGCGCCTGCCATGCCTTACTCGTCCTGTTGGTGGCGTCGAATGAACGAGGGGGCGTCCCTTTTGCCAAACACGCCGAGGTCCGCTCGAGCGCCTTCGCACCTGATTAACTTAGTTTCCCCTTGGGGTGTCAACGGTTGCCTCATTGGCTGTCATCGGTTCCGCGACCAACCTGCTTAATGAAAGAGATATATAACTGCTGTGTGATGGTGTATTGCTGTCTTCCGTATTGCAAGTCCCGTTCCGGGAAAACACCCGGTGTTTCTTTTCACCAGTTCCCAAGCAATGAGTTTCTAGCCCGAGTTTCTAGTGCTTTTGGACAAGATATTTGGACAAGATATTTGGACAAGATAGCATCAACTAATAAAGGGGAATTATAAGATAGACATACCAAAGATCGTAGCCTTCTCCTCCGGATATGCTACTCGGCAAATACATAATTTCACTATAACTCCTTTTTCCTCACCCAGCAACTCTTTTAAGTATTCTTTTTTTCTGCACACAATAGTGGACTGGAACCAGCTAAAAAATGACGTTGTCTCTGCGCCAACATTAACTTCTTTCTTATCATGTTTACAGTGACATTATTTTGTTTGTGCCATGTTTGCAGTGACAGTGTTTTACTTCTTTAGTGTAACGTTGCGTGTGCCCAACCTGTACGCTTTGTATTTATTGAAAAAACATTTTTTTTATTAACGTGTGCATTTTCTGTATATACCAATGTATGCGTTATGCTTGTACCGCCCTGCTAAAATCACCGCATGGTGATTGCAGTATTTATAAAATAAAAATAAATAAATAACAGCGTTTTTTTTTCTTCGATAATGCCTCCGAACACCTGCCACGCAGGAATGTACTAGAAATACTCGAAAGAGCACTCAAGCCCTATTTACAACGCGCTCCCATCCTGAGCTGCCATGAAGGCGTTGACTGACTGTGATACGATCCGCAAATCTAATTGCCGAGAAGTTTCTGAGAATACTCCCTGTAAATCAGTCAAACCAACTGACTGACGAAAATGATAAGCCTTCGGCCTATGTACACAAGCCGCCAAGGAAACACTTTAGATTGTAATTGTGAATAAGACACATTTGTGGGCTACTGTGTCCACAAGAGTTTTTGCCTGAAAGTATGGCAACCATTGTAAGTGCAACGAGCAATAAATATTTATTTTCATTCCTCAAAATGCATTTGATGGCGGAGAGCTGTTCTCCCGGCGCATGCATCCCCAGTGAATTTAAAGAAGCTCCATGTATTAATACGGTTACACTGCATCCATTTATAAGAAGCCTAGATGAACCATTTACGCGTCCTCAACAATTAGGCGACTTGTTCTTGAATGCACGGTTAGGTAAGAAGCGCACCCGATCCAATCTTCCAGCGTTGCGCGCGCTGCACAGATCGGCTGGGAACAGCTGAGTAGGGTGGGGTTGCAGCGCCCCCCTCCAAGCAGCGGCAATAGGCATGAACTAGCCCCGATGCGAAGGCCGTAAGAAGCGAGCGCGCGCCCCAGTCGAGCCCGGCCATGTCTGACGTCACGTGACAGAAAGGCGAAGTGGTCGTGGCCCGAAAAAGTTTGACCTATTGTGGAGGGCTAATAGCAAAACTGCAATAGAAACAGATTGGAATAAATTTACGATAGCGCCCCAACTTTGGCTTCAAGTCGACCAATTTTTTTTTTTATTGCGGAAGCTCGAAACCAGGTGATAAAGGAATATACTAATTACCACAAATCCAAAAGGCTAAATCAAAGCGAGAAGTTTATACGCTGAAGAAACCTATTATGTGTATTGGTTAAATTTTTACATAAAAACATTTAGAACGTCGCCAAGAAGGCAACGCTTAAAGACAGCGTGGACTTTGCGAGCACCTCGGCATGTATGTCGGCTCCTGCTTGGACAAGAACTCGGGCAGCGACCTCGTCCCCTCTGGCGCAGGCCAGCATGAGCGGCGTCAAGCCGCGCTGGTCGCGCGTGTCCAGCCGCGTTGGTGTTGGCAGCAGCGCCAACGCCTGAGACACCACGGCTGCGCCCGTTCCCTGCTGGCCGCACAGTGACAGCAACCGGAACGCCAACTCGGTTTGCAGTTGGCGCGCCCACTCCTGAGGCACGTCGTCCGCTGACGCGGAACTCGATCGACGCAGCAGCAGGAGACGCTCTTCGTGAAGTTCACTGCGAATATGACCCCGAAGGATATTAGTTATGTCGTGCGTCAATAAACAAATTTTTGGGTCAACAAGAACCTAGTAGACTCCGAAATTCGCTGTCGTAGCAGTGCAATTTATCTTTATTTATGGACAAAGAAACCATCCAATCATAAACCAATCATCTACATATGATGTTTACAGCTCTACATTAAAGGGTGCGAATTCACTCTGACGTTAAAAGACCGAGTTTAATCACATTCCAAGCTTTTAGACATTAAGAAATACACTCCTATGCCGTTTTTCTGGGGCATCGAAACACCACGTTCTCTGTGAACAGAGTAGCGATCGTGCTCCGCCGTTAATATAACGACGCTGGTGCTCACCCAATAGCCCGCACAGGGCAGTCGACTCCGGGAAGTAACAGGCGCGCAGCCTGCATCACGTCATCTTGGTCCACGAGTGGTGAGCGCCGGTACTCGGCATGCGCGTGCGCCACCCGGACCCACTCCACCAGCGGAGGGAGCACCTGATACGGCCTGTACAACACAAGGCAACCATTCATTGACTCCTTTCTTGGCATTGGAAAGCGAGCGCGCAAACCGAGAACTGTGAACCCGCAGACAAGCGGCATAAACGCAGGTTCACAGACTGATCGAGAAACGCTTGTGCATATGTGCACGTACAAGTGCGAGCATGCGTGTGTACTGTGAGCTTCCCCTCTCTCTTTCTAAACTTTCAACTACTTTTTCACTCTTCCCATTTCAGGGTAGCCAACCGGGCTCAGACCTCCCTGCCTTTTCCTTATCACTCTTCTTTTCTTTCTCTATTCGGCATCCTCAGTGGGCCCTTCTAAAAGCTTTTATGTTGGCTTTTGAGCTAGGTATCATCCCGCAGTGAGGGAGCGACCCTGTCTTTAATATCTTAATTGGTTCTAAAGCTTATACGTTGTTCTCGATTTTGTTCGCGAAGCATGATGGGCTAGAATGAACTATTATGGGGACAATGCACGGGTTTCATTATAATCTCTGTTTGGTTATTCTCTGTTCATTTATAACTAATGAATTATTGTGCGCGAGTCTAATTCTTACGCTAATCACTAGACTAATGGCTGTTTTACCGATGTGCTGGGCACCGCGTTTCAGTAAATATGTATTGTGGAAAACCATACCTAGAAGCTTTCAAGGAGATCAATTACTAAAAAAAGTTGCAATTATTGCACAGCTTTCTCGCTTTCTTTAAACTCCGGCCGACAAATGAAATCTCCCCTAAAGATTCTTTAACAAGAACACGCGATATTTGAAGGTAGTACGACGAGCATCATCCCTGCAGGCAGAGGGTTAATGGTACACAATACCTCTCGTAAATGAGTTCAGGCCCCGCCGAACGCCTGGACGATCCATGCTCTGCATGCTCGAGCTGCGAGCAGCGCATATAGTGGTAGAGCGCGTGCACAGCTCCTGGGCCCCAGCTGAGCGGCGGACGCTGCGACCCCGTGCGGCTCCGGTAGAGTTGGGTCACCGCTGACAGGAGTTCGCCTGCGCATCCATTGAAAAAAGAACCCGCTTGTATCTCCTACGAGCGCAGTGGAAATGGGGCCAACGATAGCAGTGGAATCAGACCACACCATCATTCCAGGAATGGGATTGGGACATCACCACCTTGAACTAAGTGCAAATTATGATTGCACTTTTTCAATTTTCTCGAATGAAACTGGAATGAATGGGTACTGCTCTGGTGTCATGAACACATCCCAGCTGACCCCCCCCCCCCCTTACCCTGCGCTCTAGTCCGTTTCCCACAGTCCCAGTCCCTGCGCGTGACCACGCACTCACTCAGCTCTGCGATGCTCCCGACGCACGTGGTGAGGAAGCTCTGTTCGTGGGCGTCGCTGGCCGCCGATGGGCTCCGGTGGTGGTCGTCCTTGGACGAAGGCTGCTGGCCCAACTGCTGTGGCTGCTGTGCGTCCGCACCCTGGCCTCCGCGAACGCTTCCGCATTGCTGAAGCTGTTGAGGCCAGCGGGGCATCGACAGTGCGCCTGCAGAAGTGAGACAGATGTGTACGACCGCCTTCTGTAAGCCGTTAGCCGCACAATCGCGACGTGCAAGCCTTCTCTCTAGCTATAGGCTTCCACAGTATACACGGTGCGGGTGAACACTATACCTATAGGCCTGCCAAAGCGCCAGATAGGCTAAGATAGGCTCGCGTTGTTGCTCGCCACGTCTGCGCACACACCAATACTTTACGAGGGAAAGACATCGCTTTCGCGAGTACTGGCTTTGATCAAGGATTACTCCGAAAGGAGAGTTACAATGCTGCGTGTCTGTCATTTGTTGAATGGAACCTCGCAAATGATATCAGCAGGTACATAAGAGAGATTTCATTGATAGGAAAAGCATAGAGGTCGGTCTAAGCTGGTGTGCTCTAGCCTGCTACTATACACTAGGGAAGTGGGGTGAAATTATAGTGATTAATGATAATGACAAGAAGGAAATCAGTCAAGGCGTATGTACAGTACATTACATAGCGACTCTACCGAAGCCAATCGTCTATGGTCCCTTTGCATGCAGGAATAACGATTTCTTTATTTGCCTCACAGTTTGAACATTGCCATGGGCTATAACAGCCTGTGACAGTGGTTGCCTGCCGCAGCTAGCCAGGAAACTCCAGTGTCCGTCTCTCCGGCACACATACTGCGAACTCACATAATATGCGTTCCATCGTTTCAGATGTTTGGTATTGCTCGCAGCCAAGGCTATTTCAGCAAGCATTGACGTCAATACCACCTGTACACTAGTGGGTGTAGTACGTGTTCTGCACATCTCGCTGCACGGGGTTCGAGAACAATTTTTCATGAGCTCCTAGTTGCACACTGTCGTCTGAAAATGCTGGTTATGCTTCGCGGACACGTACGGCCTTTCTCAGCCAACGTGCATGCTCTGTTGAGAAGTGAGCGCGCAAACGGCACAGCATCGGAAGTGCAATACCACTGAGTTCACATCCATATCAACGATGCTGCCGCCTTACGCGATTCGCTCGTGCCACCCAGGCTTTAAGCTTTGTGCGAAAAGGATAACTAACATGCTGATACAACATGTGGGCAAGGTACATACGCGTTCCATAATGGTTCTTACATGTCACTGCAATACATATGTGTATTGTGATGAGATTATGTAAAATAGCATGTGCAAATAATATTGGTTGACGGAGGTCTCAGAAGGGGCCCTGAGATTTAAGTTAAGCGCGCGGCGCAGGATATCCAGGACACCCAATAGGAAAGGAGGAGGGGGGATCAAATCTGGAACCAGGACGGTCCGTGGGTCGGGGCTGCCGAGGCCGCAGCGTGCCAGGTGGTGTTCACATGGCAGATCGGCTGTCCGCAATAGCAAGCAGCCGATCTTATACATCCCTGGTTTGCGGAGCCTGCGGCGAGCCCCCAATCCACGAGCCAGTCCGAGTTACAGCTTTGGTCTTCCCGTACTCAGTACTTGCGCAAATTCACACGCCCCTTCACCACAATACATGAAGTACGCTTCCCCGCATTGCAGACCTGTATTGTGGTTAAGCCATTGTAAAACCCATATAACATCCATGTTCCTAAACGTGATACCAATTAACTTCCAGGAATGCTGCAGGAGCGTCCTCTGTACAGTGAAGCAGCAATTACGCAGTTGTACACAGCTATCATCATTGTGGCAAATTTAAGGTTTGATGCTGCTTATTTTCTTTCAAAATGACAAAATAATGACAGACTCCTAGCTGTGACTTTCTTTAGTCGTGTAATTATTACTGCGAGCACCAGTCTGAAAGTGTCAATAAGTATATGTAGGTTATATGAGCATTAGTCGCACACGTGTACTCGTAAAAACTTAAGCTCCCCACGTTGAAAGAAACCCCTGCAATGTTTTTAAAAAGCTTCTCTGGAATGTAATGTTAAGCCGATTTGCCAGCTCATAATACTGCCGCTTCTTCTCAAACATCTACTACTGCACAGCCTTCCTTCTGGAATTTTAAAATAACACGCAATCGCTCCAGCACTACTCCTCGCTATTTCACACCCGATATTCCTTGTCTGACTACTGGACATCCTTCTGTAAAGTTCGGAGGATCACTCTGGCTCAGGGCTACGAGCCTCTGACGTGATGAGCCTCGGCGTGGCGGAATATATGAGGATTGTTGCGAATCGCGGAACGGTGAGATGATGGCCACATTTGGTGCATTTTCCTAGCCCATAACTGCTCTTTTGGGCAGTAAAATGGAATCTGTGCGCCCAACTTTGCTTCAATTTACGTCTTCACGGCACAGCATTTCGTTACGCGGCGGAGATGGGGTACAGAGAGACGTACGAGCGAGGGAGCGATCAACCGATCATCAAAAGCGCGGACCAGCGGCCGGAAGCTGAATATTGTAGGATTATTGTAACTAACGAATGAACGAACATACTTTCTAGGCTGATAACTCTTGTTTGCAGTAAAGTTAAACATGGATTCCCGACTGTGCTTCTGTTTGTCTTCTCTGCACATCATAAATGCATGCGGCGAAGATGCGGTACAGAGAAAAGTTCAGGCGATGGAACTATCAACAGAACGTCGGAAGCCGCAGTGCACTGTCACATGTGTGATTTCTGCGCGCACACGAAGGAAGGGACTTGTTCTGCTGACTTCCCAGCTCGTAACTGCTGATCGCAGCGGAATTCAGTCCCAAACTGCATTATTGTTACGTCTTCGCTGCATAAACTGCAATGCAGCAAAGCCACATTACAGATCGATGCTGCGGAGATGGAATGATGACCGAAGCGTTACGAAGAGCCTTAGCTTCAAGATCCTCATGAGCCCGAGAGTAACGAGACTTGACACCTTTGCACAAGTGGTGATTGTTACGAACGAGGTGACGGACACACGAACAAGCTGACACGCTCAGCAAATAAATAAATAAATAAATAAATAAATAAATAAATAAATAAATAAATAAATAAATAAATAAATAAATAAATAAATAAATAAATAAATAAATAAATAAATAAATAAATAAATAAATAAAACATTGTTTTTTGGGGGGCAACTCTCGTATTTGCGTTACGACCGACATCAAAAACACGCGCCTTCGATAGGATTACTGCGCAAAGCCGCAGTATAGGAATAAGGACTACTGTATCACACTAAGAAAACCACTATCCCGTCTAAAATCGCAAACACAAGCCGTCGCCTTCTTAACAGTAGAAAGAAACGACAGCATTCTATGACACAGCAGTAACGAGAAAAACTTCGAATGAGTGCGACTTACGCTACTGACGGCTGCGCTTAAAGGCAACATTCGTATCGCCCCTCAAGGTGAACGTGGTTACCTGTGTCAAGTTAGTTATCGTAAAGCTGGCAGAAACTACACAAAGCTTGCGCTATATTAAGGACTGCCACTCTAGGCTGCTTTTATAAACCTCACGAAGGGTGTATATTTCAAGCCTAATCTATTGATTATCCCATCATAAGCTCTACGCTTTATCTGAGGAGGTATGTAGCGGCAAAGCATTCCGCCGCTGAGCACGATGTTCCGAGTTCGGTTCCAAACTGCGGCGGCAGCATTTTGATGGGGCCGAAATGCGAAAACGCCTGTAAAGAATATTCCACTTCGAGGCGACGAGGACCGTTAGCAGTCAACATCGCCTTTCTCCACAAAACTTCGTAAAGCTTAACCTGGCTGCTCAAGCACATGCACTTGCGCTACCGCAGCTATCTGCTCAATGCAAGTTCCCCAGTAATCCCGTATAAGCCAGCTGTTTTGAATTCCAACTAGCGTGAACTTTAAGGCGGTCCACTGAAGGCCCGTCTCAGACTGCAGCACGTAAATTCTTTGTTCCACAGTGGAGTACTTGCTAACGTCCAATAGAGCACAGTTGATAACACTGGACGAAGTTGAAAGAGGCGACGATCAGCTTTCCCGCTTAACAGCACATGAAATTGGGAGCGAACCTAACGTAATCTTCCTTTGCGGCGATTTTTACTTTGACCTTGTCTCTTTGCATATTCTCTGCACGGACGATTTTGAAAGTGTTCTGCAGGCTATCCGCGGTTCGCTGAGCAAAATCAACATATATACGCGGAAAGCGTTCTCTTTCTTTCTTCCTTTCTTTCTCTGGTCACGCCGGCAACTCAGCACTACGTAAAGAGGGCCACAGCGCCAGGAAGAGAGCGAGTAATTGAAAAGAAAGAGAAAACAACAGTTGGATGTACACATGTTCGCGCTCGTGTATCGGATCCAATTAGAATTCAGGAGGCAAGAGCGACTCCTCTTTCGGGCCAGAACCAGTTCGCCCTATGGCGGCTCAACTCAGGTGAAAGGCGCCGTGTGCGGGAGACACAGACGAACGAAGGAGGCGAGGAAAGATAACGCGTAAGAGCGAGATAGACGACAAACTGTGAAACGCATTAAAAATATAAAAAAAGGAAGAGAAGTGTCAAAAAGTTCAGCAGACAGAAGGCAGGGCTCCAAATATAATTTAAGCAAACTCTCCCCTGAAGCAACGGCCGAAGAAGCGCGCCAAAGAGCAGGCGGCTTGGTGTTCAACCTCTATCCTTAGCGCCGGCCGTGAAGATTACTCGGGCATGCAGTCTACTAGGCGGCGTCTTTGGCAACCCTCGATCGTAAAGATCAGTTCGCGTGGACGCTGTCCCGGGGCACGTATCGATGCTACTACGCCGTAGATTTTTGTTTTGCTTTCCGTTTCTCGTTTCTAATCTTTCCAGCTGCCTCCGAAAGCGAAACCGCACGACGCTGTGGAGTGTGGACGTGTGCGGGCGGCGACCCTATCACGCGCAGAGGGGGGAGCGGCGGTCCATCGATGTTGCGAGGGGGCGCACGCGACAGTATGGCAACGAACTCATCCCGCACCGGTGGGCTCGTTGTTTACCTTTATTTTGTTTTTACGTTTTTTTTTTTTTTCCTTTCTATTCTGTACCTCGTTCACTGTATTTTACTTCGACTCTGCCAGCCATTGATAAGTCTACGAAGGAGCAAAAGCTAAAAGGACTGCGATGGTCAGAAAAGATGGCCGAAGGTCTTAGCGGGATGAAATAAGCGAACAAACGTGACGAATAAGGGACAAGTGATAGAGCTCACGGATGTGCATTAGTACCGCCCTGACAAGCAAACGTAGCGCGTGGATCAGTTGCCTTCGGCGGATGAGCCGGCGAGACCCTCTTTTACGCGATGAGATTTCATCCGTTCTTTATTGAGCCATTACCCACGGCAACGAACTCGCTTACGCGACGTGGTGATCTGGCATTGTAACCAAAGGCGACGTTATTTGCTGGTTGGGGCTGGCTACCATGATATTTTACTGCGTAGAAGAGCACCAAAGGCGAAAAAAAAATTTTTTTTAATGCAGTTTCATGACACGATGAGTGCAGACCATGGGGATAACTTGAGCACGTTGGCTAGGTGTGTTAAACGCCCGGCTATAGGTGTCACATGTGCTCACTTACTGCCATATTAAATGTGTCCATGTCTTTTAAATATGAAATGGGCAGCAGATACAAGAAATGCGAGCAGTCAGTTGGCTGAACTGTGCTCTGCGCGTGGGGAAAACATGGGCTGAAGAAGGGGACAAGCTAAACATTAGACGTTTGCTCTGCACAGGCACATTAGCGTCTGCGACAGGCTCCCATGCGATAGGATAGTCCAGTATCCTGTAAGAAGCGTAGCAGTGCACTAGTCAGCGTTCTGCATTTACATACTCTGTGGAGAAATAATTTTCCCTCGGAGTACACAGCAGGCGTACTACACACCAGCGCACCTCTCTCGCTAGCTTTATGTTTCATCAGCGCGTAGACCGTTTCGGTTGGTCCGCGTCGTTCGGGGAGTTTACATCGTTGCGCTCCGTCGCCTGAGCATGCGTACGCTGTACAGTAATGATCAAAGAATGGCTCCCTTTATAAGGTCACCGTATAGGTGACCTTATAGGTGACCTTAGAATTCACGACGCATATAGCTTTTCTCTTTACAAAGAACGAAACATGTGTCCACAGGGAGCCGTAGGAGACCACGCAAGGTGCATGGTCACCGCCATTCCTCGTATTGCATGTGCAGTGGCGATGAATTCCGCGTAAAAGGCAACTATCTCTGCACAAGCGTCAGCAGCGACCTGCACTCAGCACGTTTATCTCAAGCCGTCGTCCCCCGGGGCCGAAGTTGAGCGCCCGCCACCGCAACCACTCTGACGTCATTCAGGAGACTTCAGTACGTGAGAAGAAAGGCAAAGACGTTGCGACTCTTACTCGCGGGTCTATCTAAAAAAAAAAAAAAAAAAAAAAAAGCGGTGGAATGGGGCGCACCTGCAGGCGCAAAAATAAGAAGAGCCCTTCTGCTTTGGTGACATATTGAATAGTGTGGCGTAATTGAAGAACACCACTTGCTTCTGGCAGATAAACATGGTTCTTTTTATAAGAGCACCCGATGCTGTTCGCAATCAATTTTCCTGTGCTGCCCTCTGCCGCGCGCCACTGGAAACGTTTTGGTAGGGGGCTGGGGCTTTCGCCGGTTGATTTGTGAACCTGCGCCCGTGTTAAGTGCGCATCGGTTGTGCGTTTCCTGAATTGCGAATAATTATTAATGGCTTCTGGGGGGGGGGGGGGGGGCAGCATGTCGTTCCTGGCAGCTATGAGCAGGCCTGAGTGTGCTGTTTTGTTTACAGTGCGGCCGATAAAGGCACGCTGAGTTCCCTCTACCGTAGCGGCTGCTTTGGAGTTTGTTGGCGCTAACTCCTGCACTTGCACCTCGCTTTTTTGTAATTCTTTTTACACATTCTTTAGACATTTCGCATAAATAAGATGTTTTCGAGTGCGCAGCCTTCCGCGTCGGATTTAGCAAAGCGATGCACTTGTTTACATCGGCATCTACAGCCACAGATCGTTGTTAGCCTCAAAAAATAGGGGAAAGGTGCATATATGAAAATGCGCTGATATGAAAGAATGTCGAAACGTAGAATAAAACACACATATCTGCTCATATGAGCCGCGTTGTTCCATCGTGAGACGAGTCAGTATGAGCGGCTGAGCCACTTAAACAATAGCGGCTGTGATCCAGTTACAAATATTGGGCTGTTAACTTATTACTGATTCTCGCTTTTCTTTAACTTCGCGATAGTAGTTTGCACGTGTGATAAAACATTATTAGAGCAAACTGTGCTCGCATAAGCGCTCATTTAAAGGCCGTGTTGTTCTCCTGCAATAACGCGGATGCCATTGCTGACACCGTTGGTATATAACTGAGCGAGGCGGCTGTTTATGCTGCTGTACCGAATGTACCGTCTCTTGTTTCGGGTTTGACGCAGAGATAAAGAGTACGTCTCAGGAATTAAGAAATGTGTCAGCGTGCCAACACGTAAAAACCCACCCATCTACGTTGCGAATACGACCGGCAGCCTACGGGAACGGTGACGTACAGATGTTGGCACAGGCGTTGGGCACAGCGTTGTGTCCCCGCTTGCAGCTTATTGTGTACGCGGCGATCGACGCGAAGAGTAGTTTATTTCAAATCGCTAAAGCTAGAACTGGACTATAAAAGCACTTTCCTTCATCCTAACTTGCTTACTTTTCAGTACAGGTCCGCCGGTAGCGGGTGCGCGAACTCGACGGCGCCAGGCCTAACCTCCGCTGAACAGGATCAACATTGGCTCAAACTTATGTGCACGGATTGAGAGGGTCCAATCTTGTGCATTTCAACTTCGTAGGCATGTATTGACTCATTTTGAGCACGATTATTTATATATACCAACGAAGGCGTTGCGGCTATCACGTTATCGGTTCGACGGCCGATCGCGCGGGGTTCGGTCGAATGATGGTCGGCACGCTGATTTTATCGGTGCCGTTGACAAGAAAGCCCGTCGCAGTACAACTCGCGCTCGTCGGTTACGTCTTGTAGGCCTGGATTGATAAAATGGTCCCCGCGACACAGTGCTGCATGGTCGGCCAATCGTAAGCGTCCGCGTCTTGTCGGTCTCGTATCGACCCAGTGTTACCGCGTCTTGAACGAGTACGTGAAGTCGGGCACACGCTGCCACTACCAGCAAGCGAGGACCGACGCTGCAAGATGTCTTCGTCAGCAACGTGTTTTTAAGTGTGGTCGAAGTGTAACGCAGGGGTTTATCGATAAATTTGCTATTACAGCCATCAATGCAAGGCGGCAACTACGTGGTTCCCTGTGCAGTCTGGACGAAGCCTTCGCTGCTTTCTGTTAAAAGCGGAGTTACAGTCACGCTACGCACGTTTTCGGTACCGCACCGACGTCGAGCTACCAGTGAAGTTTCAACGAGGTACACAGCACGAGTTTACACTTGCAGTAGCGCGCGTGCGAGCGCATTTTTTTTTTTTCGGGGGACGTTTTCCCGAGACGGGGCCGCACGGCCGCGCGCGCGACCCTTCCAAAACGTTTCGCGACTAATCCGCCAGGGCAGGGCGCATGCGCCGTAGCGCCGTGAAAAAGACGGATTGCACATCGTCATCTGCGTGGTGCTTGTATAGAGAGAGACATTTGAGACAAAAGCTCCAATCGCGCACGTCAATTGAAAAAGAAAGAAAGAAGTTCCAATGTGTATCGCAAACCTCCTCCAAATCCGAGACAGACGACGATGATGGCCAGATTCGAGAGATGTCGACGCAACCGCTTTAAAAATAATAATAATAAAGAATGTTGCAGGAACGAGAAGGCTTCGGCAGCACCGCCACAGCCATTGTGGTAGCGGTCGTGCAAGCACATACATTTGATTTTGCTTTTCTCTTCTATTTTTGTTTTTTGTCTTCGCTCTGCTCACACCGCGATGTGCTTGGGGCGCATCCGGGCTTTAACCGCGATTTTCGCGGGATTGGGCGTCGGAGGATGGGGAATCCGTCGTGATGCATCGCGGACGGAGACACAAATTACAGTGATTTGTGCCCCTTCCCCATTCCTCTCTCTCTCTGTCTCCTCTCTTCCTCCTCCTCCCCATCACCGTCGCTGTGCCCCCGGAGCCACGCCACCGAAGCAGGGGCGACGTCCGCGAGAGAGCGCCGGCCACTGCACGTGCACGACCGATATCGGCGCAGTGACGGTGCCGCCGCCGCGGCTGCGAGCGAGCTGGGCGTCAGGCTGCCCGCGCACACATACGCCCCGACGGCCTCCGTTTCTTGCGCGAGTGTGAAGAAAATGCCGACCTCGTGGAGCGCGTGTCGCAAGCAACTTCCAAAGTGGCGCTGAAGCGAGTGCCGCACGATTCCATCCTGTGTCGACGACTGTCGCAAGCGGGACGACACCTCCGGATGGGCGAGCTGAAAAACTGGTGGGGTCAGCTATAGTGAATTATCTGGGGGAGAAGATGGAGGCACTGGCTGTTGCGTATAGTCGGCTGCCTCGAAGCAAGTTTTAAGTCTTACGTTACATCTAACGGCGCGGTCACAACTGTATATATGTTTAGTGCAGACGCCACTGCTAGACCTGTCCCCAGACAACTGCTACCAGCCTCGGTTATGGAAACGGTTACAGTTTTGTGATACGCGACCGCCTGGTGCCCGATAGCCAGCTGAGGTCGAATCCTGCGCGGCAAGGGTGGTGTCGTTGGACGGCATCAGGCTGGTGGTCAAGGCCATATACGACACACACACACACACCACACACACTATATACATATACAGGGTGTCCCAGCTATCACGCAGCACGATTTTAAAAAAGAGGAACGGCGTTACGCGAAGCAAACCTAGTGCGTATTGTTTCCAGTGCAGTGGAGTAGCTGCCAGTAATTTTTCGTTACTGAGACTTAATTAGTTAATTGTAATTAATTATCTAACTCGAGAAGTACTGTCCTAATTATCAAAGTGTCAATGAGAAAATTGTAGAGCAACATGAAAAACTCCCGATACAGCTTTCTGTTGCTCAATACGTGGTACATAAATGTGTTTTTCTGAGTCTGAAAGGAGCCCGCGAATATACATGCAGAATTGCCACGCGACTGGCCGCTCGAGGCGCTTTGCGTGTATTCGCGAGCATCTTTCACTCCACTGCACTGGGAACAATACGCACTAGGTTGCTTCGCGTAACGCCATTCCTCTTTTTTAAAATCCTGCTGCGTGATAGCTGGGACACTCTGTATATGCGCGCTTTTGTGTTGATTACATGCCTCGTCACGAAGCGGGATGTTTATCCATTCCCACGCATCGACGACACCTTGGACAAACTACGCGATGCTCACTTCTGTTCTTTGGATCGTAAAGGCGGGTGCTGGCATATGAAAGTGGATGCGCGAGATCGCGAAAAAATGGCATTTGTGACACCGGATGGTCTGTAGGAGAAGTTTATTTGCTATCGTCCAAGTTTCAGGCGTCGGGTGTTAGTATTGATGATCCATGATGATCCCAAACTTTGGCACATATTAACAACAGCGGACTGCCTAAGAAGTGGGCGGTAGTAGCAGTACAGTAGTTGTTGCGGTGCCTCAAAACATAGCTAGTAGTGCTAAAACAAAATATTATGCACTTCCTTTCTCTTTGTCTATCAAGAATTTCTGTCTTCCCTTGACCTTAGCACCGATAAAAGTGGTTTCTTTTGCATGTTTCAAACGGCCGCCCTACTACAGGATAACATATCTGCGCTGCCGCTCACCTGTCGCCGTCCTTCCCGCGTTGAGGTGCGCGAAAGGCTGGAAGAGCCCCCAGAGTTCGCCGCTGCTTGCGATGGCCGCCTCGAGGGCGGCTGCGGTCAGCGTGGCACCGGGCTCGAGGCAGCGTAGCACCAGCTCCTCCAGCAAGTTCTCGGCGGCCGCCGTCAGGTACAGGGCGCCGTACTCGTGCACACAGGGCGCCAGCCTAGCGTCGCACGCCCAGCGCTGAAACCGTCCCACGGGCAGCTGTAGACCGGCGCGGGCGCTCTTGCCCAGCCGCAGCTGGTCGCACGACGACGAAGTGTACATGGCGGCGGCCCGGTGGCAGGCGCTCACGCAGCTCTCGGCCAGGGCAGGCGACAGCACGATGCACAAGGCACCGCTCACCTGCCGCTTGCCGCACACACCCAGAGGACGGGACAGCCTGCGTGAAAGCGGGGAGTATGTGGTAACGGGGGGAAAAGTTCACAGTTGCTCGAGAAAGCGAGCGAAATTTGACCGCTGCGAAATCAGCTCACGTGGACGCTCACGCACGCGATCGACAGCAACCGATCGTGCACCCGGACATCACCTCACTGTGAGAGTGTCCTTATGCAGCTACTGTGCATCGTTGCGGGCGATCTTTTTAACGTGACTTCGGCCGCGCCGCACCTAAACGTGTCTCATGTGTCCCCTTGACGACACGGTGACACATCGATACTGTAGGCGTTTTCCTCATAAGTACAAGGTCACTGGTTCGAATCCCACTCCCAGTGACCGCTTTTAGTTTGGGTTCTTAGGTGAAAGCAGTGATGCGCTGAAATTCTTGTGCAAATTAAGGAACCCCAGGCGTTCTAAATTATAGCCATAGAGCCCCGGAGCACGACCTCCGCTCACAGCCAAGTTATCAATACGACAGACAAGAGAAGCCATAGACAATTATGATTACCTCTGTGCCTCCCTAGCAACGCGCACCAACGGCCTCTGCAAGAGAAACGATAGCCGCGGCACCACCTCCATGGAGATCTTGCGGCGCTGGTCGCGAAGGCGACCACTCTGGAGCACACGCAGCACGTCATGGTTGGTCCAGGGCGGCCGCTGCATCTCCACGAGCCGCGACTGCAGGTTGTCCACCCAGACGAACTCCTCGGCGCTCGTGATGTTGGTCGCGATGGTCTCGAGGCTCGAGTGCCGCATCAGCCTCCGCACGCCTCCACCGACAGGCTCGGCGTCCGACGAGTACGTCGACGTCGAGTAGCCACCGCAGCCGCTGTTGCTCGTCCCTTGCTGTGTTCGTGCAGCCAGCTGCTCCACGGCTTGCCGGATGTCGTCCAGGTTGGCCGAACTCTCGTGAAGCTCGTAGCTGGCCCCGCTGCTACTTCGGTATCCACGACGACCTGCAAGCGCACGTTGGCAGATCTTTAGTGAAGTGGTTTTGATGAAGAGCGCCCGAAACATGGCTAAAGAGAAAAAAAAAATCCTGTGAAAGGACTTTATTCTTCCGCATTTTCATGCTGAATATGTCGGAAGCATGACGCAATTATTCATTTTGCTTGAATAGCAAGCACACAGGTTAACCACTGCGTTACAAGTATGCTATAATACAACTATACAACGTGGCTCGAGTTGACCTCCCTTGATTAAGGGATGTAAGTCAAGGCAGAAACTCTGCACAAAGTGCTTGTAATGCGGATGCAACTATGCTGTACTATCGCTTGTGGGGTCGATGTGCCTTCCCGCACGTCTTCCTCCAGCTCGCACGTTGTGCTTAGCCCCGGGAGCCGCCGCCGCAACGGCAACATATGCCGGACACGGAGATCGAGCTAAGCACAACACGCGAGCTGGGGGATGAGGTGCGGGAAGGCACCTCGATCCCCACAAGCTCAACTAAAATGCAACTCTTTGAATCATGTGGCATTCATCTATAGCTTGAGGTCGAACCGCTTGCATTAGACATTCGAAAGAATGAGCATACGGTTGCTGCCTTACATATAAACTGGCATGCCCAATCAGACATGCACAGCAGCGAAAGTAATGCTGCTCAGTTTCTCGTTGTCTAGCAAAATCCACTGTCTACTTCCTAGAGAAGATTTAACACGTTCGAAGACATGCACACGCCAAAACTTACCATGTTCGATCCTAGCGTCAAGAGTGCCAAGGAAGAGTGACGCGCATAAGTCCAAATGTCCTGCACGAGGTCGATGTCACGTGGGACGCGCAACGCAATTCTTTATATTAGTGGAATGAATAGCTGAATGAAAAACGATGAATCTTCATGCGACGAACCGTCGGAGTGAAACTCTCACAAACTTGAAGCACAGATGCGTCACTCATACATTCAAGTAAAGTTAAAAAAAAACTAAAAAAAAAAAAACATTACCTGCTCAGAGTGAGAGAGAGAGAGAAATAAGAAGGGAGGTTAACCTGATACACTACCTAGGGGGAGGATGAAATAGGGACAAAATAAGATATTGTGAGAATAAAAAAAGGAGATTCGGACACCACAAAGATGTCAACTTCTTGAAAGCTACGTAGTAGAAGAGAATTAAACATGTTCATTTTAGTGTTGATTTTGCTATCATAAATGCTTTATGTACTTTTCAGAAGGTAATGCATTTCCTAAAGTAAATCTCTAGAATGTGCTAGGCTTCCCAAACACATCAAGGCAAAGAAAGCGAAGAAAACAGCTCTTGTGCAACAGCAACAGTCAGTTATTACCGTGCGACGAAGATGACGAAGACGGCTGGGACCGGCGGCAGAGACGCGAAGCGGATATCGACGTCGGGGGGACTCGTTCGTCTTCGGGCACAGCTTTGAGGTGTCCCGGCACATTGTGCAGAGACTTGGTGAGTGGCGCGCCCGACGATGCCGCACGGGCGAAGTCCAGGTACGTCGGGGGTGACGTCGAACTCGCGTACGACGACTGACCACCGTCACTCATACTGGCGTGCCCCGATGACCTACCGAGGAAAACATATGTGGTCGAAGGTATCAGCTGATGCCCTGTAACTAATGGCGGTAAAATTCAAATTTTTGTTTGTTACAATGAGCACTATAGTAGCACCCTAAGAAATGTTACTTCAAGACTATACACGTAGACGTCTTAGTTTCTATAGAAACAAGGTCGTGTCTTAAAAAACAAAAAGAAACTAAGCCGCACGCAACTTGAGCAAAGAACAGAAAGCTTTAGATTACCTGTGGGCTCCTACGTATAATGTGGAGAGAAGTGCCGTCGAAAAAAGCAGAATTATAGTTAGCTGGATGTATTTCCAGTAAGGCCGACATAAATCCTGTCACGTTGTAGTGATGGGGAAGAATTACACAGCACCCCAACTTTGAGTCACGAACTTAACTCTTTATTGGGTGAATCTGTGCCCAGAAACACAAGTAACATAATAAAAGATGTCTCAAACATCATCTCAAACAAGCCTTTGTAAGCGTAATAACCGCACATCCAAATGTACAACTCTGGCGTGAGGTGACTGCCACCTGACCGCCCTTCATGATGTGATATGAATGTGAGCAAAAAGTACCTAGGCGCCGCAATTGCAGTACGTCAGTCGGATTCACGAAAGAACGGTTGACACAACTAAGTATCGAGATAGTTTTGCTTTTACTGACAAACTTTCGTATCAACTGTACCGATAGTACTGTTATTGCAGCCATAATAAAAGACTCATAGCACACAAAGTAAACGCAGCTTTGGGCGTGACTACTTGGAGCTTTCAACTTTCTATGCGAGACCGCAGCTGTCCGGCTCACCTGTTCTCGTCGGAAGAAGAGCCGCCGGCGTAGAGGTCATGGCGACGCACACCCAGCCTCGGGTCCTCGGGGTTGAGCGGAAAGCTGAGGATGTTGCGGCGGCGAGACTTGAGCCGCGCCAGAGGCTTTCGTCGCGACACAACAGGGTCACCATCTGATGAGCTCTTGCTAAGCGAGCCGCAGTCAGTGTTAGAGGCCGAGTCACTGCAAAACAATGGGGCGTAAATGAGAGAGACAGAAGACAGGTAGGTTAAACAGAACAAAAATTTTCATTTGCTTTGCTACCCAACACTGGAAAGGGAGCGGGGAGGTGTTAAGGTAACCGATCAGGTGTATACCATCACAGTTTCAGTATCTATCTATCTATCTATCTATCTATCTATCTATCTATCTATCTATCTATCTATCTATCTATCTATCTATCTATCTATCTATCTATCTATCTATCTAATATTTGTTAAAGAATGCTAGGATTGAACAATGCTTATTTAACCACCTCAATGGTCGGCTACGTAACTGCACGGTACTCACCGATACACGGAGAAGTTTGGGTCCGTCGGGAATCCCTCGTCGGCTTGCTGCTGTTCCTCCTGTTCTCGCGTCATCACCGGCTCCGCCAGCGACAGCTTGTTGCGCGCTGGCGAAGCGCGGGTGGCCGCCGACAGCGCCAGAGAACCAGGCGAGGCCCTACTGCTGGCACAACTGCTGCTGCCGCCGCTGCTCGGCACCGGCGTTTCGCGCACGGGCGTCGCACGGCTGGACCCGGGAGGTCCGGGTGACGAGGACGACGCGGCGGCAGACAGGCAGGGCCGCGGAGACGCCTCGTGCGAGGAGCGTCCGGACGGACTGGGCCACAGGTCCCGCACCGACAGCTTGGTCAGCGAAGGAGCAGAGCCTCCCACGAGGTCACGGTGCGATGCCCTGCACCAAGGGTGAAGACGACGCACGATACAGAGGCGTCATTTTTGACCATGTAGTCACACAGAGCCTCGCGGTGACGGTTTCCTTTTTATTGACGTGCATAAAAAAGTTGTCGCAGTTTCACCCGAAAGGCGAAGCATCAATTGCGATAGAAAATTTGTAGAGAGCTATACGGAGTAAGAATAGTAGTTTTATCAGCTGTACAAACTTGGACATGCAGCAGCACCGGCAACACACAGAACTGTTGTCGACGCCGTCGGCGTTTTGCCCGCGTTCGCACAAAACGCGCGCGGCGTTGGTGACTGTTGCCGGAGCCTCTGGGGGCCGCTCGGAGGTTTTCGACGAGATCAGAACGGGACACTCGTCAAGCTGCGTCGGAAGTCTTTACCGCCTTCTCGCCTCACAGCGCGCTTTTCTATAAATAGGCATTTTGTGCCGCAGCTAAACGTCGCCTCCCTACCCCCCCCCCCCCCCCCCACGCCCTTTCGCGTGTCTGAAGAAATCGCGTTTGCTCTACATATATGGTGATTGTAAAGAAGGAAAGAGACGCTTAATTCTGCAGCCCTTAAGGGAGCACGGTGCACAACGCGCGTTTGTTCTCCGCCGTGCGTTCACTCCCCGTGAAAGCGCGCGTCCCTCGCACCCTTTCACTCGCACATACAGCGTTCGGCGCGCGGCGACAATTTCATCGCCTTTACGTTATACGGAACCTCACGGCAACGGCGACGACGACGGCAGAAATCTGCTTTGGAGTGTCCATATAATTGCTATCGCAATAATAAGGATAAATTGGCACCAACAGATGATGCCGCCTACCTTTCTTTTTTTTTCAATGAGGGGCATATAACTGTATCATACGTTACAATATCACAAAATTAAAGATTACATTTTAAAACAACATATTATAAATGTCACAAATACTGCAGGTACAGTACTGATACAGAAACTGTCAAAAGAGAAAAGGATAAAGTGACACATAACTTAAATGTCACAAACACTACAAGCGCAATAATGATACACAAAAAGTTGTCGCAGTTTCACCTGAAAGGCGAAGCATCAATTGCGATAGCAAATTTGTAGAGAGCTATACGGAGTAAATGATATTAGCTTTATCAGCTGTATAAACTTGGACATGCAGCAGCACCGGCAACACGCAGAACTGTTGTCGACGCCGTCGGCGTTTTGCCCACGTTCGCTCAAAATGCGTGCGGCGTTGGTGACTGTTGCCGGAGCCTCTGATATAAATAGGCACTTGGTGCCACAGCTAAACGTCGCCTCCCTTCCCTCCCCCTTCCCCTTCCCCCCTCCCCCACGGCCTCTCGCGCGTAGGAAGAAGGCGCGTTTGCTCTACATATATGGTGATTGTAAAGGAGGAAAGAGACGCCTACTTCTGCAGCCCTTAAGCGAGCACGGCGCAGAACGCGCGTTTGTTCTCCGCCGTGCGTTCACTCCCCGTGAAAGCGCGTGCCCCTCGCGCCCTTTCACTCGCACATACAGTGTTCGGCGGCGCGCGGCGTTGGCGCTGAGCCGTGCTCCCTCAAGGGCTGCAGAAGATAGCGCCAACCTTTCCCTTTCCCTCAAGAACCACTTACCACACCGCGCGGCGACGATTTCATCTCCATTGACGTCATACGGAACCTCACGGCGACGGCGACGCCGACGGCAGAAATCTGCTTTGGAGTGTCCATATAATTGCTATCGCAATAAAACGGTGGTTCCAGCCTCGGTCCGCGACCGCCTGATCGTCCCGCCGCTTCCAAAGAACATGCATCCGACGCATCACGTCGGGCGACGCAACAAACGAGCTAGCGACCTTCAAAAGAAATTTGTTAAGAGTAACGAGGCGGTGTACGTAGACGCCGCGCGATATGGCGAAGGAAGAAGCGCACACGTGATCGCGGTTGTAGACACCACGGGCAAATGCCTCGCGAGTGCCACAGTGACCACAGGACACACGGAGGCGGCAGAAGAAGCCGCGATAGTCTTAGCACTCGCCACGGTGCCGAACGCTGCGAGCGTGATCAGCGACTCGCAGGCGGCAGTCCGAAGCTTCGCCCGCGGCCGCGTCTCGCGGGAAGCGGCCCGCATACTCCGAATCTGTGAGGACGGGGACTCGACGTCACAAAATTCTACGGTCTTCCTCCTCTGGACCCCGGCACACACCGAAGTCCCGCTGCCCACGCCGCGGCTCGAGGCCTCACTCGCCGAGCCGTGGCAGACTAAGTGGCCGCCGCCTCCGCCCCCGAGTGCGGGGCGTCGGATCTGCCGGATCGAGACACTACGACAGACACGCTGCAACAACAACAATCCCAATAGCTGTGGGGCGATCGCCTGACCACGTTCAGACCTCACACAACACTACAGACTCGAAAGACGCAAATTCCCGCCACCGCACGTTAAATTAAACAGGAAAGAGGCCGTAAACTTACGCTTACTACAAACACAGTTACTCAAGTCCGGCAGTCTTACGCCACTGTTACCATAGCTTAAATCCGACTGATCCGTAAAGCGCGCGGACTCAGAGCAACGCTGCGACACATGCTCTGGGAATGTGCCGGCAACAACGGTACTGAAACCGCCGCCGTTCGCGACGCGCCCATAACGGCAGGCGTTACTGGATTAAAGGAAGCATCGAGCTCGCTCATTCCCGCCGTTCCCGGCTGCTGAAGGTCCCCGGCCTTCTCCGTCGGCGTCGCCGCCACTGGGAGGCGGCCCTGAAAAGTTCGGAGGTGGAAGACCAGCTGTGGGCCGTCTGGCAAGCCAAAGATGCCGCCCGAGTCCAAGGACTTCGAGCCGACCACCTGAGGCCACTAAAAGCAAAGTACTTTAAATAAAGTTTATTTCTTCTTCTTCATACATTTACATACAGGTAAAATATTATTTCCAGAAGGCAAGATTGCACACGAATTTATTATCCTGGTATTTCTCTGCAAAGAAGGAAGGAAGGAAAGAGTGGAGAAGGAAAGGCAGGGAGGTTAACCAGTTCAGCACAACCGGTTTGCTACCCTACACATGGGCGCGGGATGAGGGGGAATGAAAGATGGGGAGGAGAGAGAGAGAGAGAGAGAGCACATAGCACAGCACACACATCGTCAGTCACAGTCCGTCACTGTTGCGTAGTACGTGACATCACGGTCACAGTCGCTTGACCAAGCCCGTTTCCCTTAAAAACCTAAGTAGTCCCTTCGTCGCCTTCAGCTGCGATGTCTTCTGTCGACGACACGTGAGAATCGTTTCAATTGACATTGGTCGATTGTCCAGGTGTGCTAGAACGGACGCCAGGGACTGTCTCGGAGCAATATAATATTGCTCTTGCTGACACTGGGAAGATATGGGCGAGTTGGTTGGCCCTTTCACAATAGAATGTGCCATCGTAACTTCTTTTCGCTGCTGGCAAAAGAAAGCTGTTTTCACGAAAAAAAATATCTGCAATGAAAGCTGTGGGTACATTCTACCAATATAAACTTCCGTATTTCTCGGAATACTTGAGTGTTAAGCAATGTGCTTCGTGCGCTCCACATTTATCCTCCTGCCTTTAAGCAATAAAAGTAATGCTGACATTTTGCTGCAGTTGAACTGCGAAGGAAAGAGATTATGCAATCTCTCCGCGATGACAGGTAAAATTATTGCCGACACTTGCGCTACTACATGTATCGGTTTTTAAGCTGTCTTACCGCTGAGCAAGACGACCAGTGTCATCGAGAGCCACTGTACGTGTGTATATTGGAGAGCCACAAGGTAACACGAAACGCTCCAAGTTGACCGAGGACGCGGGGCTACACTTTTTAATTGCAACACCAAGGTTTCGAGCTTTTCCTTGTGAAACAGACATTAGTGGGAAAGATATACCCCGTAGCCCACAACATTAAAATCATGCAGAGAGGCCCGAGTCACACAGGAAGGTATAGGCCGAGTTGCTCCGCAGTTTGAGCGTGTAAGAGTGGCTTTCGCTCCTTAAAACACAACCTCTCGTGACAAGGAAGGGGGATGCATGCCCACGACAGTTTTTGTAATGTGTGTCGCTGTTGCTTTCTGCAACGCTTTTTACGACAGCAGCTTAAGCAAGCACAAGCCGCGCTTTGTTACATAAAGAACTGTCTGAAGGGGTGGAGCGTCGAAGTGGAAAGCAGCGGAACCGAGCACCTATATATACAAGAAGTTTCAACCGAATTTTCAATCCACGGAACGTCGCTATACGCACTATTATCATTTGTTATTGAAGTGCCGCCAAGAACACGAGGTGGCTACCATCAATTTCATGTCATTTATAGGTTTTCACACATCTTGCTTAGGTGCATTACATTCAATCATTCATTCATTTGTTCGTACATTTCTCATTTGGGTTATTTTCCGTCTTAAGGACATTTTTTTTTCTGGAACATTAATTCCAGGGACCACTCGTTTGTCTCATATGTTGTCGCTTGATTTATCTACGGCCGTGAGCCACGAATCCACTTGTTCGCTTTCTCACGAAAAAAGGCCGCGCCCTGTTCTGGAATCCTAATTGTCGCTTGTGTTGGCCTGTGCTGTCACAAGCTCTCGCCGCAGGGTACTCTGGAACTGAATGTGGCACATAGTTCGTGATCTTTCAGCGTTCTGAAGGTGACGACTGCGATATCGCTGTGTTGTCTCTCTAAAACGGCAAGGACCTCCGAGTTCAGTGGTCGCTAATAGCGTACCTCAATTATGGCGTAATTACAACTAGATTACTAATTTACTCGTAGCTTAAAGTCATCGTACACCAGGACAGAAAATGTGCGCGAGAGGTGGGGTCAAATCACAAGGACAATGGAAATGTTTATCATATGTGCGTGTCGAAATACGTGGCCAATTTGATAGTTTATTCGCGGAAATTGCACGAGAAGCTGTCACAAAAGTCATCTAGCGACCTGAAAGGGAACAGACCCATACATGCTGAGCAAGAAGTGACATAGGACAAGCAGCTGAGGGAAAATTAACCAATTCGTCCACGTTTATATCTAGTGCGAACAGCGCCTTCTAAGGACACGAAAGGAAACAACTAGAGAAAGCGTGCCGTGTCCTGTGCCTTTTCTCTGTCGTCCTTGTCATAAGTGATGCTGCTCGCAATGTCCGGTTACGAATGAATTCATTTTTTATACTAGTAAGTTGTCGCACTTACCTCATGATTGTACTTTATGCGAGAAGGAGCTTGAAAGTTTAAAAATGAGGGGCTCCTAGGTATGGTGCACTTTCGGCAGCTAGAATGGTTCATTTTGTTATCGACCAGATTGTCAGGGCTACTTATGCTCCTGTAAACTTGCCCATAGATGAGCTTATCTCCTTAATTTTGTGGACATGCATGGGTGTCCCAGCTAAAGTTAGGCAATCTGTTCAATGAAAAAGAAAAGTAATTAAAGAAACACGGCGCAAGGTGCGATTCTAAGACCTGCGGTGTCCTGTTGTCAGAATGTTGACGACCGAACACAGTAGCTCTTATAATTCTATCTAGCACCGTGTTCCTTAAAACATTTTTTTTCATTGAGCAGCTTGACTAACGATAGCTGGGACATAGGGTATAGTTACGTGACTATATTCACCTGAACGGAATGCTTGGTTGCCCATTGTTTAATTATTGCTCTGATTAGATTGCCTCTCTTTTAAAGAAGGCAGTTTCCTTGCAGGTCAATGTACCTGCCGGTGAGTCCGACTCCACGTTACTCAAAAAGTACGTGTGCTCAGATTTCGCATATTTCTGGCTAAACCACCAACGCCGCCTCTACGCGAACAAGATGCTTCGCCCTTGTCCATAACATGTCCACTGAGAAATTTATTGGAGGGCTATGTAAATGAAGCTATTTTCACAGGATTTTAGAACTCTCGTTTACTAATAACCCGCTCGGTAGAGGTTCGTGCTTTCGCAAAATTACCTAAAAGGCGGTGTTTTCAATTCCCTGCTTCTCAGGTAACCCTGCATACATGCGGACTGAATATATCTGAGGCTGCCGTCCTTACCAGACCTGGAACAGTTCCTCAATGCACCCGGTTCTGCACAATCAATGGCAGTGGAACATACGCGTACGGCATTTCGTGGCTGCTGCTAAGGCATACTTTCTAGCACGTGTTTTTTAGGGTCGAATGAGCATGAGAGTAAGTGGTCACGAGTGCGGGTGAAAATGAAGTGCGCTGAACATAAAGGCAACCTAGCGTCTTGCAGTTGAAAATCAATTCAGACAAGTACGAGCGGACGGGTGAGTGAAGACGTGTGTGAGCGTGGGCGCTGGTAAATTCCATTGGAGCTCAACATGAGTGAGTACCGGTAAGCGTAACATGGCTGAAGACGAGCATCGAGTGACTGCATATAAAGGAATGGGCGCGTGTGTTAGGTAGCTTATACGCGAATGTGAGGAATGCCTACTGATTTTCCCGAGGCAAGCCTGCCAGCCCGTTGTCGTAGAGCGTGTCTTAAGACAGTAACTGCCTATCGCAGAAAGTGTCAGCGCGCTGTGTGATTGTGTTAACTTGTAGCACCGATGCACTGAGTAGTAAGAGAACGCTGCTACCAACAGCCCTGCTTCTTCAAGGAAAGTCGCGCCTACGAGTCAAGCTCACACAGCCTATATAGGACCAATCTTGCGTTGTGTTTATTGCAGCACCACGCAGACAAGACCAAGAGGAACTCATGACCGCCCGTGTCCCGTGTTCTTCTGCTTATTTGCCGCGTGCGCGGCGCCGCTAATAATTTTGCCGTTGCCAACTCGCCAAACCTAGTATATTCCAGCGAGCTCACCTCAGTGACGCGCCTTCGGCGGGCATCCTGGTGTCGTGCGGTCGGTTCAGGTCTCCCAGGCGCCGCGGCTTGGGCCGGATGATCTCGAGGCCGTGTTGTCGACACTGGTCGGCGTCCCGGAACTCGGGCACCGCGGGCACCGACGCCATGGCCCCCGCGGTTCCAACGGCAATCTTGCGCCGCGCGGCTAGCTCATGGCCGCCACGCTACCGCAGCGCGGCCGCCGTCCAAGGCACAACTGCAGCGCTCCACCACGGATCGCGATGCCCTCCGGCGATGCCACCTGCAACAAAACCGATTCACCAAATAAAGCAACTGCCATGGTAAGCAAGCGAAGAGCGGTTGTAGCTTTTAAAATCTTTCTAGATGAAACAAATTACGGCAGAACTCACGTCACGATGACTGTCGGCGCGGTAATGCGAATAGCAATCGAGCAGTGTAGTGACGGACCATATACCTGAAAGCACGTTTATTTAGCGCGTGTAGCGGTAATTCTGAGGCCTTTGTTGCTTCGGCTCTATTCCCCATACTCCGATATCGTTCCACTTTTGCTATGGCATTCGCTTGCCAAGGTTCAATGTGATGACGAAAACTTTATATGGTGACAATGGCGTGACGATGGCTGTATAGCAAAAGCTGTATGACAACGATGACGTGACGACGACGGTACGAAAGAGTCGGATGACGAAAAGCCTGAGTGGCGTTTACGGTCTGACAATGGCGACATGATAGCGACTGTCTCACGATGACGTCATAACAACTGCGGCATAATCGCGATTAATGAAGACAGCATGATTACGAAAGAATGACGAACAGGAAATGACGTTGATGTACAGACGAAAGAGGTATGATGAAGGCGGAATGAGATGATTAAACTGCAGCGATGACGATGCTGAAATGACAGCGTGACGACGATGCCATGACGAGGGTCGGATGACGAAGCTGCATTGACGATGATGGCACGAACACGACGGCATTACGATGAAGATCTGACAAGGGAAGCACGATAGCGACTGCCTGACGATGACAGCATGACAAGAGATTCATGGTCACGATTGAATGACGACCGTATAATTACAGAACAATGATGAAGAAAGCTCGGCGTCGACGGAACGATGGAACATGCGCGTGCACGCGTCAATACACACACGCACGCAAGCACGCACACACACGCACACATACACACAGCAACACCGACGCATCATCAACGCACGCAATCGCGCGCGATTGAGGAACGGTTGTTCACAGCACGAAGTTTCCATCCTAATTAAGGACAAGGCAGGGAGGGAGCTTCAGAACGTTCTTCCATAGTTCTCGGAATTACTGAAACATCGCGCACCAAAAAATGTCATTTTGTCCGTGAACACAACGTCGCATTCATGCTTAATTATTGTACGTATTTAGCAGCCACCAGAAACATTTGTCCCCGGACTCAAACGGACCCGGAAGCCATTTCCATTATTCAATAACTTCAATCGCAAGAAGAAGTATATCGACGTGTCAACCCATTCCAGTTTGCCTGAAAAAGCGTAATTGGGACCGCGTTTCCGGTTGGCAATGGCCAAGCTTCTCAGTTTGTTCGTTAGACCACATCGACTGCATGATGTAAATATCCAAGCGGAGACAATGTTTGCAGTGTTGCTAAAGTAATGGATTTTAGGCGAGGCCACACGTTGATTGAACTACCCTCTGCGCCAGTGCAGCCGGTTAGGTTATTTACGCCGTTACTCGGAAGACTAGTATTTTGTTTCTTTTTTTTTTTTTGCCGCAGGGGACATCTCCAAACTAAAGCCGCCTCTTACCCTCACTTGCTGTGGGGCAATCACGGAAATAATGAGAGGTGCTTGCTAATTGCATGCAAGCCACGCTAAAAACCTTTATTTTTACCGCTGCAAGCTATGGCTTATCACACCACACAGACTCATCCATTAGGGCGTTTTAACAACAGCAACAACAACAAGCACATACTTTACGCAGCTGCTACTTTTTCTCTTTGCCATAGAGGGCTGATCTGTTATCTTCGTTATACTCGAACTGATGATGTTACAGCTGGTACCTTATTGAAAAATGCCAGTAACGCGATAGCAAGGAGATGAATCCGCTGTCCGTGTTACAGGAACATTTCGTGATTGGTGCCTTTCCGGTAAGCGTTTGTGTCTTCTAAATGTTACGGACTGGAAACCAGACACCGACTGGTTATAGCTGATCATTTTGCCAGTAGCGACGCGCTCCAAATCAATTTCGATTAGGTATAGGATTATCTACGAAGCACACAAGTACACCGGCAGATCATGGCGCGCCCGCCCCAGTCGGTGTGCGGCCAAAGTGGCCGGAAGTCGAGCCCACGACCTACGTTAAGTAGAAGAGCGTCGCAGCCGCAGTGCCACTTGGGTGGGTTTACGGTCGGGAGTACATCAAGGTTTCGCCCATCCGCGACGCGCTCAGAATGAATCTCGGTATGGTAATGAGTGTTCTGCAGAAATCCGTGCGGTTGAGTTGACATTCGCCCGCTAGTCACTTGGTTAGCTCAGTTTGTACGGCGACGGCGCCCCAGAATGGCGATGATGCTGGCTTCGATTCCCGGACCACCACAAATTATATTGATCCCTGCGAAGCTTGCTCCTTCAGTAACCCGCATGTTTTTACCCTCGTATAATAGCTACGTGCTATATACGAGCCCAGCTTTCATGAATGTCTGTTTGCTTGCTTTTTCAAATTCGGCAGTTGTTAGTGCAGCTATGGGTCTGGTATGGTGTGCAAGGGCTGACAAGTGTGCGAATCAGCAGCCTGCTTGCCCTCTTCGGACAAATGCATTCCTTCGCTGAATATGGAAACTTTATGAAGCAGTGACTTCATAGGCTTTTTTAATTTTTTTCTTTTGAAAATATAGAGTTATAGATACCCCTAAGTCTAGGACGTGTCGTCACTATAGGACGTGTAGCGTAAAAGCATCCAGAATTTTTTGTGCGTTATCTCTTGCGATTCCGACAAGGCGCCTCGCCTTGCCTACGGTTTACAAAGCATTCTAAGAAATAGGTGACAAGCATGAACATTTTTATTTAAGCTGCCTCTACCGGCAAATATGAGACTGAGAGCCTACATCTCGCCATCTTTGTGCTTGCTGCCCGCTGGCACAGAGTAATAGCTCCCTATTTCGCCTCGTAAACACGGCTTGACGGAAACTGGCACCTACGTAAGTGGGCCCCGCGACTTCTTCCCCCCTATGAGTTGCATACTTCTCCGGAATTCTCGAGGTCGCCCGCCCGACGAGAAGCACGCTGCGAGCAGCCGAGTGAAGCAACCGGACGGGCGCGCAGGGGGGGGTGGGAAGGGGGTGGGGGCTCCCGTCAATCATGTTGAAGCTTTGGAGCGTATATTTAGACGCGTGGACGCGCTTCGGATTTAATCGGTGTTCCCCGGCACGCGCGCTGTTCTATAGTTCGATCCTATCACGCCCGGAGAAACCTCATACGACGTGCAAGCCTACGCAAGGAACACCGCGTCAACAAAGAATTAGAATTTCGTCCGCACGATAAAGGAACAGCCCTTCCACGTCCAGCGGCAACAACGCATGGAATTCCGTCTCTAATGAGCGACTAGCCGCCGTTACAAATTCTTAGACGAAAGATAGCAGGGCTGCGATAGTGATTGTTTACGGGAAGGTGAGGCAGACCGCCCTCCCGCAGGTCAGGTAAGTGATTACCTACTATACCTTAGCGCGTAACACTATATTTAGGACTAACACACGTCGAAAGAATTGCCACAGGGAGCAGTCGGAGACTAATACATGTATTTGCAGTCGGCGACAACAGCTTACGGACGGCGGGATTTGAGAAAACGCTGAACGGAGCAGTTTCCAACCGTTTCCAATGAAACAATACAACACAATGTTATTCGCATATATTAGTACAAACTCCAAAACAGATATCAGGTTCTGTGCCTATAGGCTGCGGAAACGTCCAGCTTTTTTCTCAGATTCCCCGGTCCTGTAACTTTTGACACCGACTGTACGTGTGCTCGAAGTACTATTGACGTGTATATGTATACACATTGGCTCCCCGTTTGTTGCTTTTATTTTTTTTTTAACAAGCCGGTTTTTACTACTCTGTCATGGAAAGAACACAGCCGAACTTCGTTATACGGAAGCTGCATCAGACACGAAAATGCCTTCGTTATATCGACATTCGTTATAAGCGCATATTCGTTACACGCTGATATTCGTGGCAAAGTATTACGTTGACTTCGTTATATCTCACAATTCGCTATATTTAATTTTCATCATATGGAGGTTCGTGATAACGTGCCCTCTTCGTTGATGCTGCTACTTTCCACACATTTCTTTGCATACTTCCCGAAAGGGAAATGGAGTAAAACCGGAAGCATGTTGTTTTCGACTCTCCTTTTCGACTTAAGTTGGCTCCCCCGCTCCTATAGAAAAAACGGCGCACAGTTTCAAAAAGAAATATATACTCTGAACGAAAGAGTGAATTTCCAGTACAATTAAGAAGCTATTGCATGCTTGTCCACTCAGAAAACTGAATCGCCTTCAAAGAGATGCTTCGCCTGCTTGCGCGAGCGTATTCTGCTCGGACATGCACAAGAAAATTATAACGAAATAATTAGAACATTGGAGACGTGCGTTCACGAAATGTCTTCTTTTCTGCACGGCAGATCGAAAGTTAGGTCAATCGAGGGAGAACGGAAGAAAAACAAAAGGACATTGTTTCTTCGAATGCCATTCAATGCAGATTCATTTAGTTAGACGGGCGTTCATCCAAAGACTTCTCATCGAAGGCGTTTCAAGGAACACACAGCTAGCGAACACATATTTAGTGATATTCCGCTATTTCGCACAAATCGGGAATATTCGCAGGTCCTTGAAAACGGAAGTGAACTAGCATTTACCCAATTGCCGCTATCACTGAAAATAATTTCAGCCTTGAAGAGCCCTTCCTCAAATTGAGTCGAGCCAGCCTCATGCACAAATGAGCCAGCGAGAATGAAAACGCATAAAAGTTTGTTGGATACTAGATCTCCGTGTCTCACGTGTAGAGCGGCGTTCACTGAAACGCCTCCTGCCGCCCCCAACGCGCTCGCTCTTTCCATCTCAAGACCACTCGCCAACTTCGCGGCACAGCCACGTGGAACCCCAGGGCCATCTCACTTCTTGCTCGTGGTGTTGTACAGCGTGTAACGCAATATGGCCGTCCGGCGGAATGTTCCAGTGTGCGCATTGCCGTTATTTTTTTCTTCCTCGCACGCTATCACGGAGAGCGAACGCACTCAATCCCCCACGCGCATGTGCCAACAACCGCGCTCGTCGCTCGACGGTCTCTTATGGCGCGCAAGCAAGGAAGCTTTTCTTCTGCCAACAACCGCGCTCGTCGCTCGCCGCACCGTCTCTTATCTCCACACGGCTCTGACCTTTATGAGCCGTGCATTCGCGGCTCAGTCCTGTTGAAGCGATAGACCGCACGTACCTTCGCCCGCAGCGGCGTATGCTTGCTGCCAGCGTTTTGACAGTCGTTGTCTGCAGTCATTCAGTGTGATCTCTTCACGCGCTCACGCTTGTTCATTCAGTTAGTAATAGTCGGGTCCATTTTCCAACGCACGGTAATGCTGCCCGGATCGGCAGTGCAGCGCTACAGACGCGCGCTGCCCACGGGAAGCGGGCGCCTTCTCGTGGTCATCGAGAGGGAGAGCAGAGCTCATGTTTAGTTACCAAAGCCGCTCACCTGTATGACATTGCTGTGTTGACGATGACCTTGCGAAGCGATGCAGTCTCCATCACACCACACTCTTCTCACGCGGGCACGGCCCTCCCGGGGTAGAAGGCAGAGTTCGGGAAAGGGAGAGAGAGAGAGACTGCAGCTAGCTCTTCCACTGGGCTGCAACTGCTCGCCCGCCGCCGGCTGTTATTTCGTCGGGGCCCATGTATGACCGCCAAGAGCACGTGCATAACAGCCCCTTCCCCCTCCATCCCTGCTCTCCTCTTACACCCTGTCCTTGGCTCTTCTACGCTCTCCCTCACTAAAAGCCGTGCAACGCTGCTCAAAGTGGACCTAGCGGCGTCTGAATCAGAGGACGAATGCACAAATCAATTCATGCTCATGTGCGTACGCGGACAATGTTCCAGGGGATAAAAGTAGGAAGGAGGGCGGAGCCGGGCATCTTACCGAATACACGTAGTCATTCCTGTAAGTTGAAGAGTGTGAGTATATATTGCGACAGAGAAAGCAAGCAAAGTAAACAAGTTTTAATGCTTCTTGAAAAAATAAATAATTAAGACTTTTGTTCCCGAGTCTCGCGCGTTTTGTCGAAAGAAACGACTAATTCCTCCCGACGGTGCTGCGTGGCCCCGCGCGCTCGAAGATGGTGAACCGTCCTTCATCCAAGCGCTGCTAACACGCATGAGCTCAGGGATGCTGAAGGCGCACTTACTACTCTGAAATAGCCCTTGTGCTCCATTTACGACAAAACATGTTTTGCGACTAGAGCGCGTTGTCGCGCGGAATATTTCTTCCGCATTTTTATGACTCCAATCTTCTTGAAAACCAGGTATAATGCTGTTCGGTTCCATGAGTCGAGAATTCCAGAGGGGAGGTGGTCCATACACCCCCTTTGATGACGCAGAAGTTGATACATATTACTTGCTCGTGATTTACCAGTGCCTGTACGCTGGTTAGCATACTGTTGCCCGACGGTTTGCGGCTACGAAAGCGGCCAAAACCAGCGACTAAGCAGTTCCCTGCGCAAGCGAAACGCTTCGTGAATTCCGTCCGCTAAAAAGCTGGCTTCCACAAGCATCCACGTCCTCTGCGTGAATCTCAGCGCAATAGGCAGATAAAGAAGAAGAAGAAGCAGGAGCAGCTATGGCCGCGATCTGGAGGAGGGACCCTCGCCGCTGCCTCGGAGGCCGGGGTCATTAAAGGCGCGGACGCGCGCGCGCGCGCATTCCTCGAATGCGGCGCGCTTCCATCCTCTCCCCTTATACTGGACGGCCTGGACGGCCGGCTGCCTCTGGCATCGAGAAGAGGAGCTGTCCACCCCCCAGCCCGTAGCGCCGCCACTATACTACTGGCCCCTCTACATCAACCGACGACAGACCTCCCTTCTCTGCTACATGCCTTCTGCAGACGTCCCCTCTCTCCTTTCTCATCTTCATGCCGTAGAGGTCCCCGAACGCTTCTTCTCGTGCCGTGGCTGCTGTAAATGCATGTGCAACGGCCGGCGGCAGATGTTGGACGACCCATTCTCGCGCTTGCAAACCGCGTACTCTCTCTCTCTCTGCCTTCAACGACGATCGCGTCGGTGAACGCGTGCACTTTTCTTCGAAATGCAGCATGCCGGACAAACGAAAGAACCAGGCTTCAGGCACCGGTGCAATCAAAGGTGCTGGCCGGTTTTATTATTATTATTATTATTATTATTATTATTATTATTATTATTATTATTATTATTATTATTATTATTATTATTATTATTATTATTATTATTACATTTATTTTTTCAGTGGAGTCCGAACTGCATATCTGCACAGGTCGCGGAGACTTGCGGCGTAGGAGGCGAAGCCGCACAGGATTTAAGTGATTTGGGGGCGCGTTTTAACGAGAGGCAGAGGTCACCTTTTGTGCGTGCTCACTACGAACATGACGGACAAGCATTACATTGATAAATTACTTTTCTGTTTGGACATTCTAGCAGTACAAAGTTTGTTGCTGCGTCAACTGAAGTTGGCAGGCGCTACAAACGACAATGGGCTTTCAGAATAAGCACCAATAAACCACTAGCTTGCATCTCGATGAACGCAACGCTAAAAGACGACACCCACAACACTTGTCCAACAATTTGGCGCCGCATTTTGACGTTAGTTCCCTCGATATGTCGATCTTCCAACTAGGCTCCTTCCGGAAAGCGGTTCTTTCGCGGTTTGCCCATCGAGCGACGTGTGCAAAGCCAAACACCGCCGCGTGCTGGAGTTTTAACGTGCGCTTATAAAATCTAATTTCTCGTTCCGAATCAGAATGTGGCCTGGAGTCGAGCCGACTACTTTGTGATCAGGGGCCAAATGCACAAAGCTTTTCGTTCGTAAGGGGTCCTTGCCATTGGCCGCCCGCATTCCCTAATATGATGTCCGACATCAGAATTAGTTGGAATTTGTTCTTACGAGCAAATGACGTGCATTGTGTATGCATTCATGTATTTGCATTTGTACATTTTTATTCTTTCGAAATAAATACTCCTACTTTTACTATACTACTACTACTACTACTACTACTACTACTACTACTACTACTACTACTACTACTACTACTACTACTACTACTACTACTACTAACTACTATTACTACTAAATGCTATTACTACAGCTACTAAATGCTATTACTACTAAATGCTATTACTACAGTTACTAAATGCTATTACTACAGTTATTGCTACTACTGCTACTCCGAACAATGCTAGCGTAAGAGCACTTTGTGATTACGGGCCCAGTAAGCCAAAGCAGTACCAGCGCAGTCAACAGTAGCCGTCCTGGCAAGAAACTAGCCAGAACGACTATATTCAACAAGTAATCAGACCGCGGCCTATAGCGACAGCAGAGAACTTCTCATGCCCGTACAACCTTCGTCACGCGACGCGAGTGCGCTCTTGGTGAATTTGTTCGGGGCTCGCGTAGCAGCTTGGCTCGCGAAACCTAGAAGCACGGTAGGAGAAATGGCTAATTAACCGTGCTAAATATGTTACCGTCGTCTGTCCTGTGAAGCTTAATAATCCCCCCCCCCCCCAACCCCCTTATTCGGCAGAAGTTTACTCCTACTCAAGGCCATTCATCTGCTGGACTCTTTTCCTTAGGGGGGCGACGTGGCCTCGGAGAGCCGGCAACACTGATCCACGGCTCGCGCGTTCCTCGTCTCTGCTTCTTTCACCGCTAACCGTGATATCGCGGATCTCGGTGGCAGCTCATACAGACTTTAGCGCAAGACAGAAATAAAAAATGAAAAGTGACATATCGCCATCTGTTAACTGGGTCATTCAAGGCAACTTGCACGTCAGCGCGGGGAGTAAGAACCGCCTCCTGCCAATGGCACTGGCGGGCATGACATTAGCAACATGTCAGCTCCCACAATCGAAGAACCCCGTGAATTAGGCGTCTGACACCGAGGCTGGCATAATGCAACGATATTATTCCAATTTTCTTCCTTCGCGCGTTTCATCAGAGGTCCGACCATCGCTCCGGCTACGTTAATTATCACCTGGATCGGCCTGTCGCGAGAGCGGTGGATGATAGCAAAGATGTAGCGACAAGCGAAAGGAACCGATAGATTACATCAGTTCAACAGTCGCCCAGAACTCGGGCGCTTTTCTCTCAACGACAAAAAAAGAGCAAAGCGACATTGCTTCTCGCATTACGTGTGGCTACAAAAAAAAAAAAAAGAAAAAGAAAGAAAGAAAAAAAAACGTACGCGCGCGCGCACGCACAACAGCAAACTACAGGGGACGGCAATTCCACTCCTATCTCTTATCTCGGCCTCGAGGCGATGTTATTCGCCTCGCGTAAACGCGGAAGCGGAGGTCACGCCGCAGCGCAGGCTATAAACGATTTTACATTTGATTCATGCATGGGCGCCGCCATCTTGGGTTGTTACACAAACAATTTCTTAGTTTTATGAGAAGTCACGTAACATGGTCATGAAACGCTGAACGCATTTAGACAACTGTTTTCATGCTTAACCGTAAACTTCGTTGTTAAAGACAGAAAACAGAAGTGTTATCAGCCCAACATGGCGGCGCCTAAACTCTTCCGTAAAATGGTGTATAGGGCCTTTGGCCACTGCAATGGCGCAACCAGTATACGCTCGTGAAGCGTCACGACTCAGTACGGAGGAGGAGGAGGAAAAAGAAAAAGGAAAGGCAGGGCGGGGCGGGTAACCAGACGCACGTCCGGTTTGCTACCCTACACCGGGCAAGGGTTTAAAGTGATGAAAATAAGAAAGGAGGGAGAGGGAAGAATGTACTCTCAGTATGAACACGTGCGGTTGTCCAACAATTCACAATCGATCACTGAGGCCAGCCATTCCTATACCAGACAGTTGTGGGCTCTACGGTTGCGCTAATTGCCGGATACCCACAATGGACCACTGAGGCAGTGTAGTAAAGACGCGAGCTGCGACAAACAAGCGCCTCCTCCTTCTGAGCCAACTTAAAAAATACTTCATTAAAAGTACGTATTATAACTATTACGCCCCACTCGGATGGTTCGTAAAGATCGATGCAAGGTCAAGTTGGTTTAGCATTAGGTTGCGAACGACGCGGGCGCCAGAAACAGTGCACACAGTGAGAAAATTAGGTTGTTATCAAATTTTGCCGTTTGATCGCAGAAAACATATAACTGTGCATAAGAGACTTTGGGTGGAATCATACAATGCAATACGGTATTCCAATCTCCGCCCACAGCGCCGCGGAACGGCAGCAATATGTTGATATTCGACACAGTTTCACACCCATTATTAAGTCCAGCATAGAAGTATACTAGGCAAATAGCGCATCACTTTAAAACGCTGTTAATTATGTTGTTGTCGCTACAATTAAGAAAGTTAATCAGTGACTTAATGTGAATATAATTGTCATATATTTGTGTCCAGCCCCACGACATGTAGTCGCGCTACAATTGCACGAAAAAAATTACTGTCACTATAATTGTCGTGCGAGGCAGTCTGCCCAACTAATGGCGGGGTGGTCCTATTGGCCAACAGCGTGTAGAAGCACCTTTTATCGTATTATGACACGGAAAATGTAAATATCACTCTCGTGATGAAACCATGCGCAAGGGACAAGTCCCATGTGTATGCAGCTTCGTCATATGCAGCTTCGTCTTCATTTGAACTATAACTGCTGCTACCATTGTAGTTGGGCAAATGTGCATTGCGGAGAAGCGCCCTTGCGAATTGTGAAAAAGGTCCATTGCCTCCATACCTAATTTCTGCCCCTAAATGAACCTTGCACAAAATCCAAGTCGCACCCTATAAGATATGTATATACAATTTCCTCTCCGGGTGATACATGCATGAATGAAGGGGCCTGATTCGAATACACAACGCAGTAGCAGGTCTATTGGATTATCTCATCCCGGACTGCCCCGGATTACCTGAGGCAGCGCTTTGAGCCAATGCGCGTTGGCGTACGCAGCCTCTCGGACCGTCATGGGTAGTCCGGGACTACAAATCGAATAGACGATTGCCGCTGGGTGCGAGTGCCGAAAGGTCGCCCGCACAAAAACAAGTAAGCTATGCGCGCGAGTTTTTCTATGTATACTACCCATAGTCACGTGGAGAAACGTGAAAAGCTATGTCAATTTTTGGGTCGCGCGATAATTCCCGCCATGAAATCCTTATCTTCTTCCTTATCAGCGGCTCGATCCGCCTTTCTCAATTTATTTTCTCTGTCCGATCCGCGACGACATCGAGCTTCCTGACGCGCTGCTATCGCCTCAAAGCGAGAAAGGAATTCCACCCGCTCGTGCATGTAAGCGTGTACACCGACCGCGTGGCCCAGCAAGCAAGCAAGAAAGCGCGAGCGGAAACTCGAAGGCCTTCGACTCGCTCGCCAATTTGAAGATGCCCATGAGATAAGGGCGCGCGAGAGCGGCGCGCGAGAAGGAATTCCCCAGACCTTCTCGGAAAGTGTGTCAGGAGGCGCAGCACGAGCACAGCGCGAGAAGCCGACAAAGCGCCATTGCGAAGGAAATGCTACTTCCAAATTCAGATTTATTCGCGGAATACGGATACGTCAAAGCTACGGGTATACACGTGCACGTGTACATTTACATATAGAGAGGTAAAGCTTGGGCGGCCACATCGTCAGAATTCGCCCCTCTACTCGAAGTCACTCGCACGTCCGAGCAATCAAGATGAAAGTCCCGTATTCTTTTTTTTTCTTCTTCGTTAAGAGGTTTGATAATGAGAAAAATTGCCCACCAACTACGGTGACTCAGTGGCAATACGGTGTTCTGCTACAGAGCACGAAGAGGTACGTGGGTTCGATTCCAGACCGCGGCGGCATGCATGTGTATCATGCGTTTGGTGAACGCGAAGGAAAAGTATTAATTCGGAGTATATCCCAATGGCGTCCCTATAGCACGCCGTACCGCCTTGGGAGGTAAAATTTGATAACGTATTTCCCAAAACTGTCCGCCTATACCTCATTCTTGACCTATACGGTAAGCTAATGCTAAGGCTACGAAAAGGAGCGTGCGAACACGGCAGTCAATCTGCTTCATAAGCCGTGCGCGGCCTACTTGAATCAACAAATCAGATGCGCGGCAAGCTATGCATTAGCGGTGATCATTGAATCGGCGGCAGATACTAACAGCCGCTCTTATATACAGTCTGAACGGTAACCGACTGCGGCATTGACGAACGAAAAAAAAAGTTGACAGTCATGAGGATGAAGATGAGAGGATGAAGGCGAAAGCCAAGGCGAAAGCCTGCGTACTCACGAGACATTAAATTACTCGACATTCTCATTCGAATACGTTGTTACTTCCTATTCTTTTCTCCCACCAAAGGTCATGGGTTCGAGTGCCTTAATTAACTCTACCTTAATTGGCTGTACCTTAATTAACTTCGCCTTAAGTAACACCAAAGGTCGTGAGTTCAACTCCCACTAAACGTCGTGGATTGGAGTGTCTTAATTAAATCTATGTTAATTAACTGTGCATTAATTCGCATTAATTAACACCAAAGACAATCCCACCAAGGATCGTGGGTTAAAGTGCTTCTAATTAACTCTATATTAATTAACTTTGCATTAACTAACACCAAAAGTCGTGGGTTGGACTATCACCAAAGGTGGAGCGTACGATCCCCAATTTGTGTGCCCCTGAATTTTGGCGCCATTTAATTTTCCGGACGGTCAAATTTCGGCCCATTAGCCATCTAAGGTTTCGCCTTATCCATTAATGACATCACTACGCTACTTTGTTCCCCTTCATAGTGACTTATGTGGTAAGCGGTGCTTGCACGCCTCAGATGTTGCGGTTGCATGTGTGTCACTATGCATGCGGGCGTTGCACGCGGCAGGGCAATTTCGCCCGCAGGAAACGTTCGGCGCGGTTTAGGTGATTTCGACCCACTTCCACTCCAAACAGCTTTCGTTGAGCAGCAAACTCCGCGTCCAACATCGCCGCGCAACTAGGAGAAAGATTATTTCATACATGAAAAAAAAGAACGGGGAGAGGGGTGCAGCAGTGATGACCTCATTACGAATTATTGATATCACATAAAAACATGGAATGCAGTTAGCGTTCGTCATTTTCGAAGCCACCGTTAGAGTTAGGCAGCATGGGGTGCTCTCGGTTGCGCAGGCGGTGTTATAGACTGACTGGAAGGCTAACACCGCCTGTAGCAGCAACGCTACCGCCAACATCTCTCTCACGCGTCCAATATTGAATGTTTCAGGTAGACGACTCCCTGCTATTCGTTTATAGTGAAGGTCCCTCTACATATGTCCTAATGACAATAAAGCATTGTTGCAAATGAATGCGCAGAGAAAATTGCCGCTGCAAACCCTAAACGGGACCGATAACCGTTCATACAGTTTACGGTCGGCAACGTCCGAACGTAAACATGTATTTGAACATGTAATTGAACGTTGAACAATAAGACACGACTGTGCGTCACTTGCAACTATTTCTGTCAGAAACAGCGCATTGGCATTGACCTTACTGGTAAATAATACGCCTCCTTGCAGGCGGATAACAAACCGCACGCTCATCTGGTTGACCTCCCTGCCTTTCCTCTCATTGCTTGTTCTATGTACCTCTTCTTGCAGGCAGCGACAACACAACCAATCTGGTTGGTGGAAACAGCATTGCAAGCCCCCAAAAAGGCAGACCACTCTTCAGCTTAACAGCTGTAAGGGACACAGTGCGACCCAGTTGGCTCTCTCTTGCGCAATTCTCCTGTATACTGTCATACATTCCAAGTTTCAACGCAATATCACCGAGCGATCAGCGTCTCGCCAGCTGACTGCGACAGCGGAACATAGGGGAATCCATGTTCCACAGATGTTGCACAGCTGGTGCACGGTGTCTCGGAATATGTCCCCAAGCTACGAACACGACCGCTACGCATCGGCCTTGACTGCGTTGAAGAAACAACGAAACACCTTCACAGATAACTGATTGTTGTCAGTAGACTTGACTGCTGGGTAATGTGGTTAAAAATTATAGAGCGGGTCAGCACAAAGGGACGCGGGACCAAGGACAACTAGAAAAGGCGAGCGAGTCATGCCTTCAAGATACTTCTTAAATGTGGCAGGTGCTGGGACGGTGTGCGAAATTTCTCTTCGCGACAAAAGCTTTAAGAAATCGCTGGCGTAACAGTAAATCAAGTTTTCAGGCCACCCAGGCGTTATTTGACTTTTTAAAAAGAGCGTGATTGGAGTCGGGGCTATTACTTGACTTGCACCCGCTATGTATTTTACCTCATTCCTCTTTCATCGTCGTCACCCATCATGCTTCTCTTTCTTTCTCTCTTCCCCTTCCTGAGCGCAGAGTAGTTGGCTAAAAGAATGTAGCTCAGGCCGACCTCTCTTAAAGGTTTTCTCTCTCAACTGCATGCTTGAAAAAACAGACGGAAAGTTTATACACAGAAAATGTGGAAAGGTGTGACCGAACCATCGTGCTAGAACTTGCTATTCATCTACCAAATACAAAAGAAATTAAAAAAAATTAACCAAGCATGAAGGCAGAGAAAGCAACCTTTCATCACAGGAAAACCGTTGGTGCAAATGGAAGTGAGTAGAAGAGTGACACCGCGTCGAAAGGCGCATCCCATATGTTAGCAGAAAACATTGTTTATAAAAAAAAAAGTGTGCGCTGTATTGGGACACCGCAGTCTAGGTTAGCCTTCATTGCTCTACATTACCGCGTGCCTAGTATCCACATCACCTCAGTGAGCATGTGCAGCTGTTTGTGTACTGCATCACAGTAATGTTTTGGAAGTTGCCCTCTCTGAGGTATCCTACAGACTTTGGTCGAATCTATAAAGATGACATGTTGCTTCGAGGTGATTCCGCGGGGTCAGTTCAATTGCTTCAATGATGGCTGCTAGCTTAATCCACTGTGGTTCCGTCTTCTGGATGCTTTGTATACGAATGATCGTACAGCAGTGATCTAACCGCTATGGTTACCACGGTGTTGTTGATGATAGCGTCGTAGTACAGGTATGTGTGGGTAATGGCTCTATGAATGTACTTGCCGAATAGCACGTGATACGTTGCTTCCTGTGTTCTTTGTTTCGCTGGAGGTCTGTGTGATTTGGCATGGTGGCTATTGCGAGCAGTGACCGCGTATTTTTGCTTAGAGTGCCTGCAGCGGGCGGCGAAGGTGTCGGTGGGTTCGAATCCCAGAGTCTGCAGCATTCTTCTGCCTGAAGTGCGTAGTTTAATGTTCTACCACCTGCGTCTGTGTGTGCTGATAATGTTTCTATGGTGATATTGTTAACTGCCTTGTGTAGGAGCGCCGTACTAGTGCCTTTGCTCATGCAAATGATTATGTCGTCGGCGTACACTGTGTAATGTAGGTCTCATATGGGGAGTAGATCTCTGTGTACGCCATGTTGATATCTCTCATTAGGAGATCATCCGGCTCTGCCCCTTGGTAGTCCGCGTACGAGGGGGTGTCTCCGGAGACGCCATGTATCATCTCTCGGATAATCTTGAAAAAGTCTTCATTGACCCTCTTGCAGTGATCGATCGCTTTATCAATGTGTCATGAATTAACAATTTCGATTTTTTGTATGATTAGTGTCATCACTTGATTCCACGCGTTACTCACGCTGAGAGTGTTGTTCGGCTATTCGCTTGTGTCGTATCCCTGATCCTGCTGAATAGCTAATAGCTCTACAGGTTGTCCCAGCTAGCATGCAGCACGATTTAAAAAAAGAGGAACGGCGTTACGCGAAACAAGCCTTTTACGTACTGTTTCCAGTACAGTGGAGTAGCCGCCTGTACTTGTTTCGTTAATGATATTTAATTAGGTAATTGTAATTATTATCTAACTCGAGAAGTACTGTCCTAATTATCAAATTGTCAATGAGAAAAGAGGAGGGCAACATGAAAAACTCCCGATACAGATTTCTGTTGCTCAATACGTGCTACATAAATGTGTTTTTCCGAGCGTGAAAGAAGCCCGCGAATACACGCGAAGCGCCTCGAGCGGCCAGTCGCGCGGCAATTCTGCGTGTATTCGCAATTTTTTAATCGTGCTGCGTGATAGCTGGGACACCCTGTATAATTCTGTGTTTATCCGGTTGGTGCAAACCCTGAGCTTTCTTTATTCTTCCGGCGTTTTCATAACTTGAGAGAGAAGGCCGTGTCGGGCCTCCCTTGGATGTAGCAGGTGCTTATGCGTGTGAGGTTCTTTGGCGTCATCTTGTATTCGTGAAGTGTGTTCCCGCGTATTTTGATGAAACATATCGGTCACTCTTGTAGAGGGGTGTGCTCCCCTACCGCCGACTTATCGCGCCTCATTTTGTCCCATTAAATGATCACTTGCTTCCTAACTCTTTTGGCAAAAATGGTCGTGTCGACTGTGTTGTCTATGAGCGTATGGTCGCTCGTGACCGTGTCATGAGTGTTCTGCCACGAAGCTAACCACCCCTTGCCCAGGGAGACGTCGGATTCTGTATCCCTCTCGGCCGAGTTGCAGTGTCTAATCGGTGAGTTGGGGTTTTTTAGTACTGTGAATTGTGCATCCTGCGTGCACGTGTTGTAGGAGGCGATTTCCCTTTAGGTGTGCACTTCGTGTACCCTCAAGCGGTATGTGCGGAGCTTGAGACCCACTCGGTGCAAAAATGCCTAGGCGGCCTCATTTTAATGCATCCCTCCCGTAACCCATTTCTTCTCGCGCCGGGTTGTAACTGCTTGTGATGTATATTTCGGGGGTATCAAATTTTTGGTGTTTGTGGCAGGAATCTGATGGTTGTGTACTTTGGCGTCGTTTGCGTGATCGTTGTAGCGATCTCCTTGCGGATCAGCGGGGCTTGTCGGCTCATGTAATGATACGTTGCGTCGCCCGATAGCTTGTGGTTATGTCCAGGTTTCTGAAGGTGTACAACAAGTGGCGCGGTATCCTGCAAGGCAATGTACTGCGTGAGGAGCCCGCGCGTTTGTTCGAAAACTCCTGATAGTTGCATTGTCATATTTGTAAGTAATCTACTACGTATTGACCACCATTTTACTAGTGTTGAGGCGTTGTGCAGATGATTTGGGTGATGGATGTGATTCCTTCCCTTTGCCCTGCGGCGCTAATGCGCTGACATATATTCTGGATGGCCTGTGTGACCTGGGTAATAATGGCCTGTAGTTCGGCCTATATATGGGGCATGATATCGCTTCTATTACCTGGCGGATCAGCGTGTGGAGTTGAGCTTCCCAGTACGATTTTACGATTGCTTCGATTTCTGCTTGCCTCTTTATTTCGCAATTCTTCCGATCTGCTTTGAGTTCTTCGCTAAGGCTTTGCGCCGCTTCTGCGATTGAGGTGCTATGTTGATCACCTGGAGCATCCCGTTTGAGCTTTTTTGGAGGGTCCTGCATCGGTACCGGTAGCGTGTAATCGGGAGGAAATGCGTCTATTTATATTTGCTCTGTGTCGTTTGTCGAAGGGATGTTGCATGTGTCCACGTGCGTGAGCGTGCGCATTGTGTGCGCTTCTGTGGGTGTTGACACTGGTTCGTTTTTACGAGCTTGGGACATCCCACATGCAGATATTATCATAATACAGTCCGATAAGTACCTTTTTGCGCGTGTGTTTGGAGGAGTGTCGAGCGGCTCACTGATCTTGTGCCTTTGGTTCTCTTTGGAAGGGGGCGTGCTCTGCGCTTGAAAGAGGTGCTACATTTTAATTCGGGCCCCGGTTCCGGGATATGTTCCGCCTCCGGGAACGGCTCCTGCTTCAGTTCCGGCTGGTGGATCGCAGGGGTCCGAATCGTAATTTTCTTAGGTTCGTCCTGGGTGGCGCGCTCCTCCTCGTAAAGCTGCAGGTCCGGAACCTGTCGCACCGCCGACAAGACGGTGCGACAAACCTCGCATTCCGGTCCGTTGGCCGTATGGTCCCCGTTACAGTTAGTGCAGCATGGCGTGAATCCATGCGCTTTCGCCGAGTCCTGTATGACCTGCGCGTATAGTTCCTGCAACACGGGCTGATTGAGTCTGGGTAGACACCGGTGCGGTGTCCTAATCCGAAGCGCGTATTGTAAAACTGCACCCGGAGATGGTGTGGGTAACAACGCTGTATACTCCGCCATCATGATGGGTCGTCGTTGGACCCATCATGCGGGTGCTGAAAATCTTGAACTCGGGTGCCTCAAACATGCGCATGAGTTCTTTCGTTCTTTTCTGTACTGAACAACCCCGCGACACGCATTTTCGAGGTGAATACTCTGTCGGGGGTGGGCTCATTCTTAAAGAGTTTCTGGCAGCAAACTGTCCCTACACATGGCGACGGTCAACGAAATTCGAACTATAAGGCAACGAAGGGGATTTCTGCCAATCACCTGGGATTTGGTCTTTTCCCTTTGCTTGGAAGGTATTCGCCGCTTGCGTTCTCCTATCTTCTCCCTCGCTTTCGTTAAAAACAAGTCAGCCATTTAGCTAAAAGTTTCTTTTTTCTCAGACAGATTTGAGATTGTAACGTGTGCCAGAATTCACTAAGTGGTTTCACGAGTTCGCGCCAAATGGCGCGAACTCGTGAAATGGCTTGGAAGCGTCTACATTAATGTGTACAAAACGCGTCGGCGGTGCGACTGATAGGTCGATCATGGTACTGATAGGTCATGGTCTATGAGTGCGCCTTGCCATCTGTGCCCCAATTCACACAATACTCTTCCTCGATGAGTATTTCACTCGTTTTCGCATCTGCATTTCTCTCTCGCCCTTTCTCTCACTGGACTTATAATTTGTTGTACTTATGTATTACGTTTTTAAAATCTTATTTGTTGTGGACAGGAAGATAGACGGACATAGTCGGAATCAAGTTCAGGCGTATATAACGGAAGCTGCATTAAAGATTCCCGGACGTTTCTGAGCTCCTCGTTCCGAGACTGCAAGCATCCAGGTCGAGTTTAGGCAGCGTCCTGCAGCGTTGCATGCAGCGGCATCGCCAGGGCTTCCGCGGCATGCCGTGACCCTCGCTTCGGACAAGGGGACGTCCTCCCCTCTCTGCTATCCGCGCTGCCTCCGGCGCTGCCCGGTGTGACGCAACCTGTGCGCCGGCGCCGGCCGTGATGGGGGAAGTGGCCTCTCTACGGCGGCGGGACCGGAATAGCTGCGGCGACGCCGCGTGGAATGCGCCCGTCGGCTGCGGCGGACGGGATAGCCCCGCAGCACAGCGCATTGGCCGGCCGAGCTGGCCACTGCACTTCTAAAGATTACGGCAGAACCAATCTCACGGTGATTGTCGACGGTAATGCGATCACCATTCGAGCAATGTAGCCACACGCCGTATTTCTGAAGTGACGATTATTTAGCACATGTACAGTGGTCATTCTGAGACTTCCGTTGATTCGGCTACAGGCTACATACGCCGGTATCGCCAAACTTTGCTCTGACAATCGCTTGCCAAGGTTGCCTATGTGCATGGTATACGACTCCGACACAGTGATTACGATGGAAGGACGAAGGAGGATTGACGTCGATGGAACGACAAAGGCGGTATGACGACGGCATGCTGACAATGAGGTGAAGATTCTTAAATGATGACGAACGTGTAACGACGACAGCGTGACGTCGTCGGCTTGAGGACAACGTGACGACGACGATGACGGGTGACAGCGGTGTGACGACAACCGGCGGGAAGACGAAGCTGGAATCACGAGAACGTAAATTTAGGTTGGCCCATGTCCAAACTTCAATTTGGCCCAGCCGCAAATTTCAAGTTGACCCACACCCAAATTTCAGTTGGCCCACCCCTACTATGAGCTTCCCCATGCATTTTCTATGGAGCCCTATGTAAATCGCTATCGGTACTCTCTATGATCAATTCTTTAATGGTTCCTTATAGCTCATAAAGCTATCAATCATGTACATTTACACTATCATGTCCTCACTTTGCAAATTACGGATTTTTATTGTGCAGATACAAGTCATTACAGTTTTCACGTGACAGGGCTGGAGTACTCGCCAAAGAATGCTTAGCCATTAAAAAGAACTCGTGTACTCAGAGCTATAGGTGCTCTTTAAACGAAAGTTCAATATAACCCGAAGACCACCGCTACGGCGTCCCTCTTAAGCAGAACTTTCATTTGGGCGAGTTTGTTCATGGTCGAATGGTTGGGAAAGCAACGCTAAACAACACGGGGACAGAGACACACAGCGCCCGTCATGTGCACTATATATGTTATCTGCCCCTGTGATTTTAGCTCTGCTTTCCAAACCGTCCCTTTTGAGCACCTGAGCAGCCTCGGGACGTTAAATCCTGCGGACCAGTCAATCATTTCTTAAAGGCAACCGGTGCTCCTTAATTTAAAAGATCACGGTGATATCTGCGCGAGGTATTGCTGTTTTGAATTCTTTTTTCATCGGGTTCAAAGCGAACATTATTCAAAGTAAATTTGCGTGACTGAGTTACCAATAGGTAACCACGGGGCCAAGCGTCGTGTTACAGCAAACACCGCATAACACGTAGCGCTCAAGTTATAAGTGCCCTGTAAATTTTTATAACCTCAGTGCTATCTTCAGACCTAAAGAAAACGAGAATTCAGTTTTGCCGATAATGCGAAGAAGTGACGTGATAGCTGGCACAATGTTATGCGCAGTACGCCTTGCACTGTTTCGCGCGGTGTCGGCTGGAGCAAGAACTAAATATTCTTGAATTTTACGTGCCAAAACCACGATCTGATTATGAGGCACGCCGTAGTGAAGGACTCCGGATTAATGTTGACCACCTGGAGTTCTTTAGCGTGCACCTAAATTTAGATACACGAGCTGGAGCAAGAACTCGCATATACACTCGAACAATCCCATTTCGAGGAGAAAACTTTCTTCAGCGCTAACTCCAGTCGGAGTCGTCTTTACTTGTGGAGGTCACACTTTCCGATTGCGAAGAAGTGGAGAGACGCGATCTTTTCTTCTTGCACTTTCGTATCCTGTATTTCTCCTCTTACTGCTGGCTTTGGGGAAAATATATCATCGTCACCCATCATGTTCCTCTTTCTTCCCTCTGTCTTTCCCTCTTCCCCTTCCCCAATCGCAGGGTAGCTGACTATAGGAATGTGCCTCAGGCCGACCTCTCTGCATTTTGTATCATTAAACTTTTTTTTCTCTCTTCGATATCAAACAGAAAGATTATATCCCTTGTATTAGTAAATTACTTTCCCACTTGCCCAAGACCCCAAAAACGCAACTCTTAACGCGAGAAGATGCGTGGTATACTCCACGAGAAACCCAAAAAGGTCAGACGGGTGCCGCCGCCGGCTTGAAAATCCCGCACCAGTTCGTCATGCGCGTCACTGATTTTGACGGCGTCATCTAGGTCCTAGTTAATTTTTTATGGGTAAAGATGGACTGCACTGTGTTCTGAAGGAGCCAAATATTGAACATGGAAAGTTTCAGGAACTTTTACTGAGCTAGCGCGGCTCAAATGCTAAAAATACCTTGAAATTGTTGACGTCACAATTACGTACCGCCGCCGGAATTTTGTCGCGAGACTAAAATAGACCCATTACCTTCATTTCCACTTGTAATAATCTACATACTATCACGAAATTAACGAAAATCGAGTGTTTCAAGAATACTTAATTCGTCTAAACTGATTCAGTGTTTCTCTTCAGTGTCTATTTAAACCTCTTGCACCCTGGTGCTGGTTTCCATAGATAAGCTAAAGAGCGCGGCATCAGCGAAACATCTTATCGAGTTGCTGAAGAGGTCAGGCACCACGTGCTTAAGATGCAGTGTTCCTCTTGGATGTAGCAACGGTAAAATGGCTGATAGGTAAGATCTTCGACTCGCAGTCTTGTAGGTGCGGAGTTCTAATCCTTCCGGGGCTCTGCAACTAGCTAGGACAATGATCGATGAACTCTTGTGGACTCTGGAAGCTATGCAAGAGTATATATTCACCTAGGCAAAGGAGTCACAAAGGTTCCCAGAACACGAAGAAGGAATCTCCCGACGAGCTGAAAAAAAGACGTGAGACGACTATTTGACTTCTGAAACAATGTACGTACCTCAGAAGCAGCGGCCACTGAGTGCCATACTAACAGTGAAAGTATCTGCAAATATGTTTGCAAGTATACCGCATTTAAATATGTATTGCGCATCCATTGAAGAATAGTTCACCTTGGCGCATCTCGACGAGAGAGGCGCAACGGATTTCGGTGACAAACGTGGCCTGGAACCGTCAGCCAGGCGGGGGAGAAACGCGACGTAGCGCTATCAACGACCATTAATTAGTAACGTTGCCGACCACATCATCTAAACCTTCAGACGCCATTAAGGCCTCGCGCGACTACAGGCACGCCTCAAAGAGCTCGTTGCATGGTATTCGGCGACGGACGGTCCGCGCAACTGGGTTGCGCAAGAACACATGCCCTTAGAGGAGAAAGCTCGAGCAGGAGAATGGACGTAAAATATCAAAGAAATAAAATCGGTTATTAAAGGAATGATGGCCTTTGAAGGCGTACATTTGTTGGAGTAAGGATACCTATGTGGTGGTTGTTTCGTTGAGTGTAGGAGCAGGAGGAAAAGAAGGAAGGAGGCCAACCAGATGCGTGTACAGAACAGAGCGGTTGACCGGCTCATCTGTATAGTGGCAGTACCGTATTTATTCGCGCCATTCTCGCACTCGCATAATGCTCGCTGTCTGTACTGACCTATATGAACGTGAAACTTGGAGAATAACAAGTAAATTTTAGAAGACGCGCAACTATCGATGTAAAGGAATATAATAGGCAGAGCATTAACAGACAAGAAGACTGCAGCAAGGATGAGAGATTTAGAGGGCATCCTAACTGATCTTTTGTGGTTCTTGAGAGCCTCTCTCAGCTATCTCGAATGAGCGCTGCCCTGCGCGTATGTTCTGTGCTCATCGTGGCTGCAGAAATTGTCAACGATTGTGGCGAAAAGTTATGTGCAAGAAAGAAGAGAGGGATAGAAAGAGTGGCAATTCGTAAGCGCTTTTATTTTGTCACAGTTCGCTCACATATTGACTGCTTGGACGCGCAGATTCGGAGAGACAAACAATTAATTAACAAATAATTAATTAATTACTGATTAGTCATACTTAATTACTGTACGCAACTCAATACACTATCGCAAGCCGAAACTGAAACTCCCTCTTGTAAAATACAGGTCCTTGTTGCGTCACCACTTTCGATAAAACATATTTCAATTAGATCTCGTGCCGAAACTGAAACTCGCTCTCGTAAAATACATGTCGCTGTTGCGTCTAAGTCACCTCTTTTGATAACATATACTTCAATTAGCTCTCGTGCCATCGTATCACGGCTTCTACCGAGAATGAGAATGCCAAACATTGGCAGCTATGCACCAACAAGCCCCACATCGTGCGTTGCCTGCAGAGCCACTACATTTGTTGGTGAACATTCTATATACACCCAACTATGTTTTTAATCATATCGAGCCAGCGTCGACCGCGCGGCATGTCAGCGCCTTATAACAGCGAGAAACAGCGACATCTGTGATAGTACGCGCATGCGAGTACAGCAGACTGCGGTGCGAGCGTCGTCCGCTATGAAGTTCAGTGCGGGAGTGCACACGCCCTGCCTGGGCTATCTACGCGGTCTTGTTCAAAAAAAAAAAAAAAAACTTAGCCTGATGCAGAACACGTGCACGACAAAGATGTGTCATCTGCTATGGGCTTTACCTTTTCCTTTCTTATTACTGCACTTGCGTATGCCCCGTGCAATTAGGATGAAAAATAAAATAATAAGGAAGCCGCGAGTATTGAAGAGTTTCTCACTTCTCGCTATTAAAACTCATGCGCTTTGCCAACACCGTGTTGCCCTACATTCATCACTCCCTCTCAAAATCTTCTATTTGTATTCATTCTGTCCATTGCTTAACGTATACGTGCTGTCTCATGACAGCACGCTGCGGGAGTACCGAATGCGAAAATGCTGCAAGACGCACACGAAATAACACACCAGAAAACAATGGAATGCACAAATATGTGCGGGCATTGCGAAAGCGATTACGCATAACACTGACTTCATGCTTAGAAAACTAACGCAACTTCGACCTGAAAAAAGGCGCGTTTTTCTCGTAGCACGTTAGAACACCTGTTCTGCGAAAGGTTATAATGCGTTAGTAAAATAAGTGTGCCGACAAAAAAAAAAAAGCGTAGGATTTAAATTGGAGAATGCAAGAAGTAGTAGAACTCGCGAAGCGCCGACGCTTCGTTTGCAGACTACGGATCCACTGCCGGCACCCTGTGCTCCCTAAATCACATTTTATCGATTTGGAATGACGTCAGGAGAAAAGCGACAACAAGGCGAGCCATCACAGAGCGCAACGCTTACGTAGTGCGTGCTAAGTTCCGCGACACACGGTCATTCCTCCCAGCCCTCTCGCTGAATCTAATCTCTCATCTCACCGCTATAAGGCGCTGACATTCGGCACTGTTGATGCTCACGCGATATCATTAAAAATGCACCTTCTTTTTTTTAAATGCATCGCATAAAAATGAGCCCTTAAGCGCACGTTACTTTTCAATAACAATTAATCATCCAAGAGGGATTACATATACCGTGGAATCTCGTAGATCCGACCTTCACGGGAAACGGAAAATAAAACGTATCATCCGAAAATCGTATTATCCGAAATAATCGTATAAATAAGGAACTGGTTTCGAGTAATGCACTCAATAAATGCCACACAATAGATAAAAATACCTACACAAGTATTCGTCTTAGTCTTGAACGACTTCTATTGGCGAAACCAGTGGACGCGATGCAACTACAATGCTATGCGAATATCTGACATGCATAGAACAACACGAAACCACAGAATTGACGATGCAAAGTGTTGAAGTGGAGCAGCAAGCAACATCATATACGATTACCCGCCAGACAAAAGAAAAATGTGGGTAGGTCCCAAAAGCAGTGCAGTTTAAAATTGTGGGTCATTCACGGAGGTATTCGATTATATAGCTGTAATGGTGTAAAACTGTGAAAGCGTGGCCATAATTTAAAAAAAAAACTTTTTATTTTCTCTGTGACGTGGCGTCTTAATCCTTTCAGACGCAATCTACACACTTGTGCACACCAAGATAGTGCATCGACAGAAAAAGCACCGATGAAAGTAAATATATTTAAAATGTGTCGCATATATCTTGCAACACTTATGACTCGAAATGTGCTGCAATTTTGGATAACACGTGCAAAATGTTTTAGTAAAATGAGTGAGAAGGTAGACAGTTGGGTGTCTTTAGTTGGTGTGAGTATGTTGTTGCATGTAGCAGCTTCACTTCTTTCATTGTTTTTCACAATGTCATGCTACCAGACATAGTATTCAAGCTTGCCGGATAAGTGCTTTTCAATCTTTTCGATACGCGAAACAGTGGATGTTTTCATATTTGATTCTCATGTAGTGAGTTTTCGCATGGAGTCCACATTCACAAAATTGAAAAAACTCACTAAAGAATTTAAAGTCCTTAATCTTTTCTGCCGCTGTACTTCCTAAGAATCTGAAGATGCAAGAAATGTGGTGAAAGTAAGTTTTCAATCAACAGGATAAAGTGGCGTCTGAAAGGGTTAAAGCGTCTCAAAGCGTGGCGTAAAATGAAACTTCCATCGCACTTCCATCTTCCCACAAACTGATCCCGATTATTCAGGATGTGCCATGCATAGTCACTTCAGCAGCAGGGGCGAGACACACCGCTTTATCGCGCGGTATACGGCGAATGCTTATTTTACAGCGCTCTCCTATACATACGTCACAGGGTCATTCATGCGTAATCATGTAAATTAAACGAATAATTTCACGCTAGTTATTTTGGTCTACATAGATATTGCGAAGTGTAAAAAAAAAATTAGGGGCAGCTTCACACTAGCCATGCGAAGACTGGGCAAACCGCGCAGCTGGCGACACCACCTAGCTTTATCTCGGTTCGGCCAAGTTTTTGCGAGGCTATGCTTCGAGACTCGGCCACGCTTTGCGCAACATCACCCCGGAATCATCGACAGCCCAAGGAGCAACGAACACTCAGTCATTAAACTCTCTGGACGCTTCTGGACGCTCAAACGCGTTTGCTCGGTTTCGCGGGCTCGTAACTCCGGATCTTCTGCGAATCGCCGACGTTTCGCCGCCGCTTCAGCTGCGCGATACTCGGGATCGGACCGAAGTCGTCTCACTCGCTCTCGAGTAGCGGCGCAGCGGCTTTCGCACCGCGCTTCCTCTTCTTCGGGAGTGACACTCTTCTTCGACCTCTTTGCGACGATGTGCTCGGCGCGGGGCTTTTATGTCGCCGCGGCGGCGACGCGGAGCTATATATCCCGTGGGTAGGCGCAGTGACGTCACGGCTTAGCTCCGCCTCTGTGCAGCCGCGGCAACCACTCCGCACGGCACGGTGACGTCATGACTCGGCAAAGCTAAGGCGAAGCGATGCGGCGTGCACGAGGACGTCACGGCTCACACAGCTGTGGCCAGGCTCGGCGCGGTCGGCGCAGCTGGGGCGATGCGTTGCTAGGCGACGCATGGTGACGTCATCGCCAGGCGGAGGTTTTGCGGCGTACACTCGACGGACCATCCTCGAGCTCAAAAGCTTCGCTAGTTCACAGGGGTATGTGCCATTGCGCGAGGGACGCGCGCTTTCACGGGGAGCGAACGCACGGCGGAGAGCAAACGCGACTTCTTCCGTTGCGCGAAAGGCCGTGGGGGGACGGGAGGGAGGGGAGGGAGGGGAGCAGCGCCAGCAACGCGCAGAATTGTCGTGGACGGTGGCGGCGTTTTGCCCACGTTCGCACCTAACGCGCGCAACGTTGGTGACGTGTTTATGAAGAACGTGCCAAACTTTGCCGTACACCCTATGGCGGTGTACCGTAGTGACCATAAGGCCATGGTCCCTGTGGTCACTAAATAAATGAGAACCACCGGATCATATATATTTCTCATTCTTTAATAGTTTAAATAACCAATTACACCATCACATCTTAATAGTCATAATTGGAAATACATAATTCCCACCATAGTACTGCTTCGCTGTTCTTCCATCTCCACTCCAGTTGAAGGGCTCACAGTTTTGTAGCGTGAGCTACACTGGCCGAGATTGAGTAGTTTCGCGTGGCTCCTCAAGAGCCGTGCTGCGCATGCGCGAGGAGCAGTCACACGGCGCACAGCTGGCGCGCCGGAGCCGCCGCCGCCGGGCGCGCCTCACCGGTCTGCGCTTTCCAGAGCAGTGACGTCATATATCCATGGCAGACGCCCTGGCGCCGGCGCGTGCCCAGCTGTGCGCCTCCGTTGCGCAGTAGCCAAGTCTGACGCTGCGCCGGAACCGCTTGATAGCGCCTCTCAATGTGTGCGCATGCGCAGAGGTATCAGTGGGGGTATTCATATGGCGGGGCGTTTGACAGTGTGGTATAGCCATGGAGAAGGAGAGCGAAATTGCTGCTCAGCGGCACAGAAGAGCGGAGAAGCTTAACTCATCGGATCCCGAAGTAGTTGCCTGGCAATTAGCGGTTGAGCGTAGGAAGAACGAACAGAAGAAGGCTAAACGTGCTGCGGAGACACGGGAGCAAAGGGAGGAACGTCTAGCAAAGCGGCATCGCCAGGAGGCTGAGCGACGTGCCCGACCATCTCAGCAGCAGCAACAACAAGACGCCGTCGATGACGTCAAGGCGTATACCATGTGTGTGTCATTGAATAGCAGTAAGCATGATAATCAAGCTAATCCTAGACAACCAGGAAAGCTAAGAATAACCAGCTGAACCTTAGCTCATGCTACGTGTATCCTGGCATAGCCGAGCTACGCCACTGCTAATTTTTTTCTATAATAGTTCGGTCCAAATTTAGGGGCGCGGCCTTTACACAATATTATACGGTATATAGCTTGGCATCTGCTCGCAGAAGGCCACAAAAGCTCTGCTGCGATTCATGAAGGCAACCGGACTGTGCGACGGTTCGTGATACAGCGCTGAAAGTTCCATTACGTCATGGACTCGATACAGTGCATATCAACTCTGGACTTTTTCTCCTCCTAATCTTATCCTCATTTTTCCATTTTTTTTAATGCGTGTGCATGTGCGCGCGTGTGTGTGCGCGTGCGTGTGCGCGAGCGCCACAGACACCACTTTTCCGGGATGTTGCACTTGCCCGTCTAGTTTGGTCGAGATCTAACCTTCGCCCTTGACATGGGGAAATAAATATCCGAGGTTAAACAAATATGCCTCGCATCCATCTATGGCTGGGCCAGCCAGTAATAAGAGCGCTCTCGGTTATAAACCGTGTGGTTTCGAGAACGTCGTCCGCTTGGTCGTGACTGAGAGCTCCTCAATTGGCGGCACCACCCGCCTCCCGTGGCAACAAATAGGCCCTCAAACATGACGTAATATTACCTTCGGTACAACAGAATATCCACATATAGCGGCTGGTTTGCTCGTACAAGTGAGCATAGTGGCATGATGAGGTGCTATAGCTGGGATACTACGGGCAGCAATGAGCCATGCATTCATGGTAGATGCCATCAGAGGCTCCCAGAGTAAGAAAGTAGTACATACAATCCAGCCTCCATTATGCATAATAATAAACTGCACACACCCAACTGCGGTCACGTTAAACCACTCGGGCATAAAACAGGCCAGCACGAAGAGCGCGAGCTGAGTTAAAGACAGCCAATGTTGCATATAATCAACCATGCTTATTACATCCACACGGAAACGAAACATTGTTGCAAGACGACAACCCAAGAGCTGTTCTTTTTATGGATTTTTTCCCTTTTTTAACACTCAGTAAAATGAATCCAGGGAAGAGTGCCAGCTTTGTCACACCACGATTCGTGACACATACAATTAAAGGAAAGGGAGAAATCTATATACATGCGAAGCATCTTTCGGTCGATCGTAAACACAAAACAAACTCCGGCCTAAATTATCACGTCATGAAAGCTGGTGTATAGGGATCGCAACGAGGGTGTTTCAAAAATAGAATTTCAGAATTTATTAGCATGAGAGCAGCGGTACAGATCGTGTAAAAATCATTTTACAGACTATTAAGTAAGCTATTTATGTAAGTGGTAAATCACCATAAACGAAACTATCCTGCATTCCGTCTTCTTCATAATGCATCTGCCGCTACCGAAAATCGAACACACAAGCTCGTGTTCAGGGCCTGGAGTTCGGACGACGTGTGAACGGCTTCCGCGATATTGCGCCTAGTGCTCTGTGATTCAGTATTTAACGCGCGTGCTTAATTGGATTATATTTTTTTTATTAATCGTTGGTTTTTCATTTGTACTTTGCGTGACGTATAAGTTACGAGCTGCAAATGGCGTTGTGCGCGTGCCACTGGCCATGAAAGGGTTAAATTGGTGACGAGCATTTATCGTGGATAGTCCGGCAGCAGCGTGCCCAGCTAATCTGCAGGCCGCCATCGGCCATGCCATGCTGGATACGCCAGTTCTCGCCCGCTTACATCACCGATATTGCGGTGTCAGCCTCTCGCAAAACAGTGACACTGAGGCCAGCAGGCTTTGCACTTCCTTCTCGTTCAACCTCTCTCATTCTCTCGCTCACCTTTGTCTTGCCAAGCTCAATAAAAGCTAGACAGACCGCATCTATATCAGCCGCACACACACTCACTCAAGCGGACGTCGGGCGCAGAAAGTAATAACAGGGCGCAAAAAAAAAGAAAACAAGATAAAAAAAAGTGCGGCTGTTTCTTTTTTTTATATATATACTCCCTTACTTTCGTTCAGATTCTTTGTGGTACGAATTACTGAGTGATGCTCCTCTTTCTTTTAAATTTTATTTCTTTATTGAAACAGAAATCAAGGAGATGGTTCCACGAGGACGTAGTGCCGGCCGTTCCATTCCACATGAGGAGCACAGAAATGCGTCAGAAGTCAAACAACATCACAAAACTGAATGAAACACATTATAAAATGACATTGTAATAACAAATTCTAAAACGATTTTTTTTTTATTGGTGACAAATTCTCAAAGCATGAAATGTCCTAAATACGACGTATTCATTTTGTCGGGCTACTCAATTGCGCACTATGTGTATATGTTACTTCGTCTACAGTTTCGCCTCCCGCTACTGTGGTACACATCATGTCTGAGATTAATCAACATCATCATTATCAGCAGCAGCAGCAGCAGTTGAGGACCGCATGCCAGGCATTTTTCTAATTGAAAAACTAGCTTCCGCTCAAGTTTGCTTGCCAAACTAATGGCGGCAAAATAAGTTTTCTCATCTGCGCGGAAGCGCCCAGTTTGTTTGATGAGACGGCCCATACGTAGAATGTGGATCTCGTAATCAAGCCGCGAGATCAGGGACGAACATTGGCATACGCCGTTCGCGCTGCAGGTTTTTTTTTTTTTTTTAAATCGCGACTCCCACCGCCATTGTTCGGGAAAATGAACGATGCGGAGAAGCGCGCCTGGCTGAGTAGGCTGAGCCCATTGGACGTGTAACCACCCTTAAAAACCTGGAGCACCGCATAGGTTCTTTGAACCATGGCCTAATTGACGCGGTAACGCAGTGGCTATGGCGTTTCGCTGCTAAGCTCGAGGCCGCAGCTTCGATCCGGGGCGCAAGCCGCGGCGGTTGCATTTCGATGGGTGCGAATAGCAAGTACCTTCGTGTGCTTAGGTTTAGGTGCCCGTTTTAAAGAACCTGTGGGAGTCAAAATTATTCCAGAGTCCTCCCACTACGGTGTGCGTCCTAATCAGATTGTGGTTTTTGGCACGTAAAATCTGAGAACTAAATTATTAATTGCACCACGGCCTCCGTGACCAGGCTACGAAAGATACTCAGATGCCATGGCTAGAACCGTGGAGTTTCTTACTTTAATTTCCAGATGCAACCCTGGCACGGCGATCTTTCAGCTGCCACAATAGTGATGATTAGTACGTAGATTTGTCTTATCTTCGTGCTTGTGGCTTCTAAATTACTTTCTTGAGGCTTGCAGCGCTTTATCTGCCTAAATTTCGAATCAATCCTAGTTTTCTAAGAGCAGAAGGCAATCAGACTGTGTAAAGGCATAATCATTGCGAATCGTTGCATTTTAAACACGCACATTTTTGTTAAAAATAATCAGGCTATCAATCTCTACTAGTCCCAAAGTCGTTTGAAGCCAGAAGGAGGAATCTTAGGCAAGTCTATGTGTTAACCTTCATTCACATGTGCTAGATGAACTAAAGGTGTTTACATATAAGTTCAAGTATGTTATATATGTACGTATAGTATATGTATATATACTATACTATATAATATACTATATACTATACTATATAATATTGTCACATTATCTAATGTGGAAGAAGACATGGTTGGTGCCCTGGGAGACGACAAAGAAGATTCTGGGTTTCGCTTCTCTACGCAGCCATTAAAACCCATCTGTAAATACCAGTACTCTTCTTCCTTCCCGTAACATTATTTATTGGTGGAGGTGGATGTTATATATAGTATATGTTATATATATAGTGTGGATAACCGGGAGACCATTAGAGTTACAGAATAGATACCAAGAGAAGGGAAGCGCAGTCGAGGACGGCAGAAAACTAGGTGGGGTGATGAAGCTAGGAAATTTGCAGGCGCGAACTGAAATCAGCAATCGCAAGACAGGGGTAATTGGAGATCACAGGGAGAGGCCTTCGTCCTGCAGTGGACATAAATACAGGCCGATGATGATGATGATGATGATGATGATGATGATGATGATGATGATGATGATGTTATATAACGTCTTTGGGATGAACCTCCGTGCTTGAATCTACGATAACCATTAGCGCCAGATTTGCTTCTAGTGGGTTTTGTAGGAAAACTCCGAGCCTTGAACGTTCACTCAAATGAGATTACGAGCAACGAAGCATGCGTCAGCCTAAACAGTGGCAGCATGCATAGTGGGCATGACGCCACGCACGCTCGCACACGCTAGCTATATGCAGCCACGTGGAGTGCCGTGCCACTCGGACGGGGGGCTCTCGTTGGTAGCGAGCAGCTTCTCCTTCAAATGGGCCGTTCGCGTGCTCGTGCGCGTGCCTAATGGACTCCATCTCCCGGGCTCACCGGTGCGCGCATTGTTGGTGCCACGCACACCGGTGTGGACACGGCCGCGAGGGTTTCGGTCCGCTCTTCTTTCTTATTCCTGCGCGTATAATCGGCGCTCCACAAAAAAGGCGGAGGAGGGCCCACGCATGGCTTCCGCCCGACAGTCCTGCTAAAGTCCTGCAGCGTTACGCCGCCAGCTGGTCACGCGAGGGCACGCGCATAACCTGCGATCCTTTTCCTCCCAGCGATCCCTTCCTCGGTGGCTCTTTCTCTGGGCTGGATTGATGGTCAGCGAATGGCTGCGGCGGCGGCCAAGACGGCGCTTCGACCTTGCGGGTAGTACAGCGATGCGCGAATCTGCGGCTCACGAACGACCCTCAATTCCTAGCGAAGGCTGCGCCGGTCACGTGTATAAAGAAAGGGCGCAGAGGGACGCTCACTTGCTTCACTGAGCGTTTTCTGGCTACGCACACCGTGGTTGTAGTCTGCGACCTGGCTTCGTACAAATGCTGAGAATCTTGGCATGCGGCTTCAAGGTTGGAATAATATAAGCCCGGGGCCGGGTTTGGAATGTTTTTGTTACTCAAGCCCGCTTTGCGCACGGTATATACGCTCGGCCCGAATGATTGCCAATGGCTGTACGCACGCATTGAGCTTCGTTAAATCATGAAGTTTCCAAATTTCCCAAGCTTCCAAGTATGTTCTAAACAGCGGAAGGGAGCGCCGAGGTATATTGGCTGTTTTTTCTCTCTGATTGCGTGACGTATACAGCTTGCGCGTCTGTGCTGCGGGCACTGTTTGCGCGCATTACTTCACTTGCCTTGCTGTCTCGTAAGCTATCGTTGTTTTTTGGATTCCTTTTGCGGTCTTTGTGCAAGTATTGTTTGTATTTTTGAGGGCACGTGAGCTCTGGGTGTCTTGCATGTCGCCCGCGATTCACTGCTGAGAATTAAACAGCCTCTCCCTTGATACGTTGTTCAAGCCGTGACCAAAGGTACCCGTCGTCTGAGCACGCCACAGCACGGCCCGAATAAGACTGCGTGCATTATGTATACGATCGACCCGATGTTTCCAATGACTTCGAGAGTCCTGCACTGTATTGAGTGAGAAAGAGGATCCGAGGGTTCGATGTTTGTTAGTTACGACCATATAGAGAAAACAGATAATTAAGCCAGATAACGCTTCGGCTTGCAATGACGGCAAACAAGAAAGCAAGAGAACGGGCTACTCTTTAATTCCTCAAAAACATGAAACGTTTTCGCCGGTGATAACTACGCAATTTCTGGTGACAGTCGTCGCTCACGTCTATATGCTCCAGGCCTAGCTCGCACGCATTAACGATGTGCCCGCAGATTGCCTGCTGACCTTGAGCTATGCGCCAAGAAGCACTTCGAATTTAAATTTTTAGAAAATTGCGAGCGGTCAAAAAAAAAAAAAGCATTACATGCTAAGACAGATCGTATATAGGAGCTGCGTGTTCGATGTCGAGGAACAGTTCTCACGCTGAATCGATCGGGGATGCAAATGAAATCCTGTTTAATCATCGCCGGTGGACGAAGGCATCCGTCACCCGCTTTGCCGCTGCGGCAAGCGAAGTCTGCATTCGTTAAAAAAAAGAAAAAAAGAAAAGCGCTCCGGCAATCGCGCAGCGTTAATTCCTTTTTCACGGAACGCCATTTGCGCGCAGGTCACGTTCCATCAACACGCTACCGTTTTACCGTTATTGTTAGCGCTATGAGTGAACCTCTCCGCGGTTCTTACGAATGGGCACATTTTCCAGCAAGGAAAAAAAAAAAAAAGAAAAAAACGAGAGAGAGAATTAACCTGCATGCCTGGCCGAAGGAAAAAAAAAAACAAAAAAAAATCTCCCAAGAAGGCAAAGGAGGACGATGCCTCAGGGCACGACCCACGCTATCTAATGATGCAACCGGGCGATACGATGATGACTAATGGTGCAACAGAATCGATCCGCTCGCCGCTCGCTTCCTGAATGGGAAGACAAGCGGTGGCGTTGCGCAAGTGGCCGGGGTTAAGCAGCCGCGAACGATGCGACTTCTTTAGACTCCGTCGCGGTATAGGTCCCTATACGAGAAGGAAAAGACTGCGAAAAAAAAAAGGACTGCGCTTTCTTGGCACGAGAGTCGCGCAACATGCCAACGGAATCCGGACTTCACGGTGACCGCTTCGTTGTGCGACCTGAACGTTTTCGTTGACGCGAGTGAGGTTACTTCTTTCACCTGCGCATTCATTTTTTGATGTCCTAATTTTTTTTATTTTCCAAACTAAGTTATTTATCAAACTCTCCATATATGTTATTAAGGGTAGAATGTAATCATTGTATACCTTTTATTTTCGAAGATAGCAGTAAGCTGCCGGCAGTGACTTGGTAATGCCATCCATTTGCGCTCCAACCTATGTTTATTTTTCTCTAGATATCATTGCCATGATGCAGGTTCGCTGTGACTACTTGGCCTAGACACTCCAAGCGCATTCTTGCAGAGATTCTAGAGGCTGACGGCCAATTACAATTTCTCGTTGTCTATCGGAGCTACTGAACATTGCACTATTTATCTGCATATTAGTATTCAAGCCTACTCTCACACGTTGTCGGTTACGGTCCTCAATCACCTGTAACATAAACTGAGCAGTGGTGCCTGTAAACTACATAGACGCACGGAACTACCATATAAGGACAGCGTAAAGCGGCAATTGTGCGCATATATAGGTTGGCGCGCAGAATACAAGCAGTGGTATCACAATTTTGCCACAGCATGTCGGAATGTCGTCACAGGCTGGCTACAGAATATACAAGTGTACACAACGGAAGGATCGGATCACGTGCCGAAGCTATCGCTGCGACAGTAAAAGTGGACTACGGCCGTTTCTTTCTATTTCATCGTTATTATTTTTTTTTCTTCTTCAAATGTGCGGTAGTCTGAAATGTGCGGTAGTCTAAACGCTCGCGGGTTGGTCGCTGTTTGAAAGGCGCAGCCCACCCCGGACGTAACAAAATACGTTTCTTCAGAATCGGTTCTTCTTACCGCTGTACAACTTCCACACCTCGCACGAGCCAAGCTCTCTCCTTGCTCAACCTGCATGCGGGTAGTATGTAAAAAAGGGGCGGGCCGCGGCCGCTCGCGCGTTCGTCGAGCCAGGAAATGACATTCAGGAATTTCGACGCGAAGGACGTCGGCGACGGCGACGCTGCGCGCTTTGCTTTCGTTTCCCGGCGCGAAATATCGTCGTTGCAGCTTTCTCTTTCAACCCGTTTCGGTTGCTTTTATTTCCCCGAACCACGTTTCCGCGATAGTTGCGTGCAGTGCTTGCAGCGGCAGGTGCAGCGCGTGCCTCGGCCGAGTTTACCCGAAGAATACCTAGGTGTACTCAGAGATATGGAGACTCTAAGCGATGAAGAGTGGTCGAACAATGGTTCGACCCCTGCTGACCGGTCCAGTTTAGCCTGACAAAACCAAATAAGCGTCATTTTAAGTAACCCCGATTCCAGTTCTCTGTTTGTTGGCCAACAAGAAAAAAAAAGTGAAGAAACGCGCGATAATTCGGAGAGCCATATTTTCGGTACATTGTGCTCCCTGTGACAGCGCACCAGTAAAATTTTCCCTTAAGGGTTTCTCACAAAGTATGGTATGACATGGTACAGCAGGTGGTCTCTGCGCGTATCTATGATTGCCCCAGGTATATCTGTAGTTGAAGCGGCACTTGTAATCAGAAATTATCAACTAATTCAAGCATCGACTCAAATTAAGACATGTTCGCCGTTCAACCACAACTAGAGGTATCAATAGTTTTCCTGAAACAGGTCGATGTATCGAACAAAGAATAGCTTTAAGCTAGACACACTGTGATATGCTACAATATTATATGATATGGTATGATATGGTGTGATATTCCACAGTCTCTTAATTATTTGGTTTCGTTTTAATCTTCCAGTTCGATTTCCTTCTGCCACTGAGTGCTCGCTTCGCCACGAACTAGGCAGATTGTATACAGCAGGATGGTCAAGCAGCCGCGAAATTATCGCGCTTTCGTTTGTTGCGGACAGTATGGACACGCTGTTCGAGCCGCACGCGGCCTTCCCGATTCAAGGTGACTCGCGGCAAGGCCAATTAATTACCCGAACTCCGCACGATCAGATGGATGGAGCACAGGGCTTCGGAAAGGCGCTGCCTGAATAGGAAAAAAAAAAAAGGTAAGGTCGTATACGCTGCATGCTACAGTATTAAAGTGAACTGTGTATCCATGCTAAAGCAGCGACTATTGTTAACATGAAGGTCAGAGGCTTGCTAACTGCCATTTGCTTTGCTAATTCCGGTGTTGAACAATACCTCTCGCAGCACGTTCTATTTATTTATTTATTTATTTATTTATTTATTTATTTATTTATTTATTTATTTATTTATTTATTTATTTATTTATTTATTTCATTTCTACATGTCAAAGCATGAACGAGAAAAATTATCGGATTTGAACTTAACTGCGGTTTTCTGTTTCTTATTGGCGCATAGTTTACATATTACGCAGCCTCTTCACTCTCTCAAAGTCTGCCACGCTGCAATCAACTAGTCACGTTTCTTTCTTCCTTTTTTATTTTTCCTTTTTTCCTTCACGTTTCGCAACACAGACATACTCGCATAATCCCTGAAACGCAAGCACCGACGCCAGCTATACTAGCACGCACACATGCGAGCTTTCACTCTCGCTTTCCGTGCCACTGCTGCCAACGGATCTGCGAAGGAATCTCTCCGCCGAGTTCGGCCGCGCGAGGCTCGGCCTTCGGGCAAGCGTCTCCCCCGGTCACTGTTTAACAATCTACCACTCCGTATACCGCAAGAGAATCGTGCCACGTAACGGAAACGCATACCATGACTAGCGATAGCGGGACGCGCGATGTGGGACGCCAAGTACAGTCGCGGACAACTCTCTGCGGTAACGGAGAAAAATTGCGGAGGCAGAGCGCGCACCGAGTACGCTGTAAACATTTGAACACCTTTAAGAGACCGCAAAGCGAAACACTAGATAAGCTTAATTAGCCTGATCTGATAAGCTTAACCAAACTCTGTTCGCAGTCATTTCGCCGCAATACCAGGTGTTACTTTCTCTAGGTCCAAAATTAAAAAAAAAATCACCTGTGCCAGAGTGCCAGGGAACGCGCGGCACTGCGCCGTCTACGCACCGGCACGGCAGTCACACCTGCGTTCAAAGCCCAATACATTGACAAGTGGCTTGGCCCCACCTGTGGAACCACGGGTGCGCCAGCCACAGCACACCACTTGCTATGGACATGTCCTGGCCTATCCTCACTGCGAAGAATCTACCTTGCTGGGCTGCAGAGCTCAGTCGCCACACTCAATGACTGGATCCTTCCAAGAGGGACCCCTCAACACCGCAAAGCTATATATGACAGCTTGCTCACCTACCTTATAAGAAGCGAAACCATTAACTTAATCTAGGCACCTCACCGGAAAAACCACTGGGGTTGCCTTTTCATACATGTACAATTTTCTATTTTTTAATGATTTAATAAACGTATTTCTCTCTCTCTAAACCTTGATCTAAATTACTCGACGAGGCAGCCATTACTTCTACGAAAAATCGAAATGACTAATTAAATAATTAGCATAATTAACCTAAGTACATACTTATTTAATTATTTTACGGCACACATTTAAATCTACAAATAATAGCTGGTGAGTTCGTAAGGAGTATCCTCTTGGAACGAATTCTCTGGACTGCACTAGTTTCGGGATATTAATTTTCAGAGTGTCCTACGAAATGCATTGGTGTTCCAGTTACTTTCATGCTTCAATGCATAAAACAGTTTTCTTACATGAAGTAACTGGAACGCCAATGTATTTCCTCGGACACTCTGAAAATTAATATCTCGAAAGTAGTGCAGTCCAGAGAATTCGTTCCAAGAGGATACGCCTTACGAACTCACCGGCTATATTCGTAGATTTATATATGTGCCGTAAGGTAAATAAGTAAGAAGATAATTAGAGTAGTTATGTTAATTATTTCAAGAAGCATTTTGATTTCTCGTATAAGGAATGGCCGCCTTCAAGGGTTAGAACTTTGCTATCTGCCACAGGCATTATTATTTTTTTAAATTTTGGACCTTCTAAAAAAGACACCCGGTAAGTCGATCATTAAATGGTAGAGTCAAGGTCAAAGTTACATTTTTAAAGACTTCGCGCCCCAGCGCCAGTACGTCACTGTGACGTCATGGATTTCAAAGTACGTTCTTGTCACGGCTCAGCGCCGCCGAACGCTATGTGCGAGTGATGGGCGCGAGGGACGCGCGCTTTCACGGGGAGTGAACGCACGGCGGAGAACAAACGCGCGTTCTGTGCAAACCTCTTTCCTCCTTTACAATCACCATATATGTAGAGCAAACGGGCCTTCTTCTGACGCACGAAAGGCTGTGGGGGGGGGGGGGGGGAGGGAAGGGAGGGGACGTTTAGCTTTATTTATATCAGAGGCTCCGGCAACAGTCACCAACGCCGCACGCATTTTGTTGGTCAAAACGCCGGCGGCGTCGACAACAGTCTGCGTGTTGCCGGTGCTGCTGCATGTCCAAGTTTATACAGCTGATAAAGCTACTATCATTACTCCGGCTTTTTTCTTTTTTTTTTTTTTTCATCAATGTGTAGCGCCAGTACTGTTAAAATGCGTTCTTGTTTGTGTTTGGGCCGTTAGGGCTCAGTAAATGTACTCAAACATCGCTAAGTTCGTTCTTCGGCTTTTTCTTTGTTTTAGAATACAATGCAGTCGATCTGTACTGTTAAAATATTTAGCAAGGCTCAAGCAAAGCACCGTCAAAATCGATGACGTCACGGCGAGTAATTAGGGAACTCCAAAAAGGCATCGTCAGTCGTTTGTGCTAACGAAAGTTTTTGGCTTACGAAAGCTCTTGTCACAGTGAGAACATTTTTGACCGGCCACGGTAGGCCAGTGGCGATCGATGGCGTCATGCTGCTGAACTCGAGGTCGTGGGTGTAATCCGGGCCGCGGCGGCCACATTTCGATGGGGGTGAAATGCAGAAACACTCGTGTAACATGCATTGGGTGCACGTTAAAGAACCCGAGGCGTGAAAATTAATCTGGAGTCCCCGCTACGGTGTGCCTCATAATCACATCGTGGTTTCGGAAATCTCAGAATGTATTTACGAACATTCTTGGTACTGTAGAAGGGTAATTTAATAATAAAGCACAACTCAATTTTCTCTCGAGTGTCCCTAAGGTTTCTTAAGGTGGCGTTTTCACGCTTGCGCTCTCCATTACGCCTATAGTATCGCATCAACGTATACTGATAATAAACGGTCTGTGCGAGTACATCACCATAACAGAGCGCCAAAATATACCGTGTTACCCAGCTAACGTTAGCCAAGCTGTTTAACGAAGAAACAAAATTTTAAAGACGGTGCAAAATACAATTATGAAACCTACCGTGTTCGGTTGTCAGAGGTGTGACGACCGAACAACGTAGGTCTTAAGATTGTATGTTGCACTGGGCTTTATAATTTTTTTTTCGCTGAACAGCTTGACTAACTAACGTTAGTTATAGTCCGATATTTCCATTCTGGTTAGCTTAAGCTGGGGAACAGAAAACATCTAATTTATTGCAGCGCTTATATTAATGTAAGACAGAAAATACAGCCCTTAGATCAATTTGACCTATTTTTCTGCTTTTCTCTTCAGCGTTCGACTAACGCGACATCATCCCCCGTAGAAGCTGCGCTGATTCAGTCTCTATTCGAAGAAACTGAATAAGCACTGGCAAACTCTGCCGGGCTACTTGGCGCAGTAACGCACGTGCAGACACCCTGTAGCTTTCCCTTCATTGCATGCCACACAACCATTTTCGCGAGCACACTCCCGTTGAAATGCCAACGTTCGATCTATACCCGCGCGGGCAAGCGTGGAGGACTTTTCTGAGATCTACTTTTCTGAGATTTACAAGTCTCAACATTTTAGATAGCTTTGGCATGTACATGGTCACGCGTACATTGTTTCACTTTTTGCCAGCGACTGTTTTTCACCGAATTATTTACTGTTGAGAAGCGAACACTAAAGCGAAACACTAATCCAGATTAGACTGTTACAGTATTCATCGAAAATTTTATTTTCGTTAATTTCGCGATGGTATGTTGACTATTAGAACGAGAAAATTAAAATGAAAGTTCCCTTTTTTATATTTTAGTTTCGCGCCCAAAACCCAGCGCTGGTACTGCATGTACCAGGTCACGGCACAGATCTCAAACTATGTTTCTCGTACAACGGCCGCGTTAGCTAAGTATACTAGTTCCCGAAAGTTGCGGTGTTTAATCTTTGTCTCCTTTAGAACGCAATGCAGTCCATTTTTTTACCGATAGACAATCTAATTAACTAGGCTCTTGCAGACGCCGTCGAAGTCAATGACGTCACAGCGTGCTGGTGCGGGAACTTGTAGGAGGCGTCACCACCCGTTTTCCTATGTTTGCGCCTTTTCTGGCCTACCAAACTCCTTCTCCCGAAACAAGCGGCGTTTTAAGTAATGCAGAGCGGTAATTTACTAATACAGCTAGGGGAAATCATCTATATCATTAGTGTTACTGTAAGTTATCACTCAGCGCAAGGACACGCCTACTGCATCCGTTGTTGCCGACCCTATAGCCGAAGAATCTTGTCTAATCAGATTAAGCACTGTGCGAATAGAGTTGTGTACATTCTTGAATGTACCACGAGCACCAACGATTACTCGGAATTTACGGTTACACGTGAACAAATAGCGGAGGGATCTGACTAGCTATAGTTGAGATTAGACTGACCGTGCACGCAGCTATCGTCACTTGTGTGTGGCTATCTTTCCTGGGCAAAGGTTAGCCCAATAAAGAGCTAGGTACTTTTAATTCGCGCTTTCTGGTAGCGTTTGTGGTTCTTCATCCGTCAACACAACGCGACAATATATGTGTATCTGTACGCGTATATGCCATTTTCGTGTTTCTGCGATCGCTACGTACATATCAGGTTTTCTATCCCGAACAATATTAGCATGCCAGGCTGCCAGGCGGGCGAATTTTTCCAGTTCCTTATTCTTTCTCTCAACAAATGGCACAGAGCAAAAGACGTACTGCAAATAACGTCGATTTTTTGTGATGGACTAATAATCGTGACTTGGCGAATTTTCCCCTATAGAAACCGCGAAACGTGATCCAGCGATTAACACATGCTCACGTCCCAATATAAATGTTTCTCTTCTGTGCGGCAACCAGTCGGAATTTCAAACATTGGTAGCGTTGACGAAGAGAACTCGCAATCCTTGCGTGCTACCTTGCGTAATGTTCGTTGTTTCCCTGGATATTATCTCATTTCCTATTTAACTATTCCTTCAACGCACCTAGCAGTCAAACAATATGAAAGCCAGCGACGAAGCATATCCAAGCAGCTCGTACGCCCATAAATGCATCTGGTTCGTTGATCATATGCTCGAATGTGCACAAAACTGGATTTGTACTTAACTCAAGCTCGTGTGCTCTCAGTAAATGGTGATCTGAAACACTGCCACGTGGGCACCTTCCCGGTGCTTCTGCGCGCAGATAGGAGTTTAAAACTTCCTCGGGATAGACGCACTTGCGTCCGCCATCCAAAGCGTGATCGTGTAAGCAAGCCTACACAGATCGCGTTAAGGAACCTAAGTGCAAACGCTGTTGAGAATTGCATGGAGGCTCCCTAGATCGCGTCGGCTCAAAACTACGCCGTCTTTGCCCGTTAAAAGCAGATGGAGGCGGGTTGTCGAGCTGAAATTGGGATGCCGGGCACAATCAAGCGTTAGCACGCTGAATTGAGCCTATACCTGCTTACTCGCATAAGGCCAGTCGACTTCGTGTGATCCATGTAAGATACGTGAAACGCAATAAGGTCAGCACGTTGATGCTCTCACTTGCCTTACCCTCAGCGCTGGCCCGCAAGAAACGAGCACGTGTAAACGCTGTCGCTGTATCAGCCTGGCCCGCTCGCAACAGGTTCGTGTTTACAGCTGCGTTTGGAACAGATGAACCGTTTGTGAGAGGCAAATCATTAGTAAAATGACTACTGCCAACCCCAATCCAGGTAGTAAACAACTTCGCCTCGTTGACAGCGTAATGAGACGGGGAGTAAAGCACGGCGATTAAAAAAAAAAGAAATGCGAAAGAAAACAACAAGAACAGGGGCTGCGGGTGGCCCGAGTTGGTGCGGAAAAAAAAAAAAAACTAAAAAAAAAAAAAAACACGCGTGCCTGCACAAGATAACCCCTCGGCGACTCGTCAGAGCCGAGTGTCAAGGCCGGCCGCCAAACACCAAGCAATCCTCCACCAGCGCCTGCCTCCACAGAACCATCCTTGACTCTCCCGCCAGGAACGCCTGACGTCAGCTGCGCGTCGCCTCCGTAGCCTGCCTGCTGCTGCTCTCAACGCAACGCAGCTGCTCACTATATCTCGCGGCGGAAGGATCTTTGCCTTGAGATTCCGCGATGTCGCGCGGATGCCTCGAGGACTCTTCTGTCGAAACGTCAGCTGCGCGCGCGCATGTCAAGGGTAGGAAAACAGCTCGTGGACGGGAAGTGGAGGAAGATCGCGATGCCCGTCTTGATTGCAAAACAGCACTAGAGCGATGGGTAGGAAAACAGGGGGGATCACGTGACGAAGATGGCAAGAGACGCAGTTCCTCGTGTACCGCAAATTGCTGGGCAGAGCGGGGTTGGTGCATGGTCGCCTCTGAACCACCGCACCTTTGACTAAAACGCGCACTAAGCAGTTCACTCAGTAGTTACACACACGCGCTCACGTACGCAAAGGATGTTGACTCTGCAATCATATTATGTTGTCTATATGTACGCACACGCCAAGTCATGGTCGCGGTTAAACTGGCGTACAACATTTCTCGCGTGCGCGTCACTCACTCATGACTTCGCTAACAAAATCCCGCGTACAAAATTCCGATCACACAGTCAGCCTCGTGCGTAGCGCTCACGACGCTACTCACTTACGCCGGAGAACCTCTTTGTCCCTCTGTCGCGCGCAAGAACGCCCGCCGCATCAAGCCCGGCCAACTCAAGCACGGCAAGCGCACGAAATTCAAGAACGGGTCGTGAGAGCCCGCAGCCGACATACGCGGCATCACTTATCCGAGACCCCTCCCAAACCGGCCTGCGAAACATCGAAATAAACAGCCGGCTCGTCAGGGCCCAGAAGCAGCCCAGCAAAAGCTATACGTCGTAGGCCGAGGGACGTGAACCTCTCGCGGAGCGTTTAACATTCGTCGCGCGTGTCAAGGCTGATCTCCACGCGACGTGAGGCGGCGTGAACCAGCACCACGCCAGCCGCGCGTAAAAGACAAAATAAGAAGACAAAAAAAAAAAAAAAAGGGAAAGCCAAAAGGGAAACAACGGCGAACACCTGTTGTTGCGGGCATTGTTCTCCTCGGCCGTTGCTGCCGCATGCCTGCGCGTGCGATTCACGGTCGACTCGCGTCGCAATACACGCAGCGGGGCAGACACCATTAGGGTCTCCCCGTGGCCATGCGCGAAGAGGTATACACGCTTTACAGCGCCACTCACAACGCCCCCCCCCCCCCCTCCTCCCCCTTGACCCCCTGCCGTTGTTAAGAAGAAAGGGAGGCTCTGATGCTATTAAAATGCCTGCGCAGCGGTGTGCCCCCGCGAAAGTCTGCCCCCGCCGGCCTGGCGCCGGTCATTTTCGGCGTCCCGCAAAGACAAGCAGCGAGCAGAGACGTGTGGAGAGCGGAGAAAACATGATACCGCGGGACGGGCCAGCAAAAAAGAAAAAAAAAAAGACTAAATAAAAGCGTAACGCCGGACATTTAGGAGCACACGGTAGGTCGTTTTTTCTTGCTGCCGCTGGTGATGCTTTTTCTGCGTAGTTATTGGAGGCTGATAAGCTTTTCTTCTAGATGAGGCCTGTTGTCGATGTGTAATCCCATTACTTCTTGTTTTCTTTCGATTTGCTCCCCAGCTCCGTTCAAGGCCTCAGTAGACGCGAGAATGAAACCGAGCGATTAAGAGCGAGCCTCCGACCGAAGGGTAAGGACCGCGCGGTGAAAAGAGGGAGAAAACGGAGGGCGGAAGGTCAATGAGTGGTTTGATACAAGAACACGATAAGCGGTCGATTACGGAAGAAATGGGGCTCAGTGTGGCCGGAGATTCCCCTCGCGCTTTTACATTCCGAAAGCAACGACTGGATAAGGACAGCACAGGTAAGACAAAAAGAAATCAAACACCGAGAAGGAGCACTAGAGGAAGGACAAAAGAAAAGCAAAATTACTCAGTTCTTGCATAACGAGACGAGCAAGAATGTTGAAAGAATGTCGGCTGCAACAATACACGCAAGACCGAAATGTATCACACGTAAGAGGCGAGACGCGAGTGAAAAAAGCAATAGAGAGGCTGCCATCTAATGCTTCTAGATATGGCGCCTCTATGTACGCAGAGGCAGTACAAGGCACACACACACAGCGTTGCGTGTGCATCTTATTGTTCCACCACATCCATGTATACTAATTGCGATATACACCGAAAAGCATTCATGATGACGTAACAACCAGCGCAAAACTCAACACTATCGACTGCCATCAAAAAAAAAAAGAAAAAAAAAACAATGACAGTTGTGAAAATCGCAAAAAACTTACATCGATATTAGTAGGTGAACACAGAAGTGAACGCAGTGGAAAATAAAGAACAAGAATAACAAAAGAAAACTCTAAAAGCAGCATTACAAAAAAAAAAAATTGCAAGTAAGAGAAGACGAAATGAATTTTGCTTGGGACGCCTTGAAAACTGAGTGTACAAATCAAGAGGCCGTTTGACATTGCTTCACCGTTAATCCCATTAGTTTATGACCCGACTGTGTGCTAACCGGTTTCCCACATTTGTTTCAATTTTACTCATGCTTGGGAGAAAAATGAGACAGCCGCGCTACGATCGCTCGAGTGACCAAAGTGGTTCTGTACAAAAAGGTCGCTCTGAAGACTCTGGAAGTCGTTTTGTACGAATGACTGTGAAGCTTGCTTGATTGCAAGAAAGTCTGGCAGGGCCGGCCTGCATCAGCACGAACAGCAGGAATGACGGTACCATTGAGTACAGAAAAAAGGATGCACTCTGTTTGTATTTATTGTACCGTCGTATTCGCTGTTTCCCACCTTGAATGGTCCAGGAGGCTAAGTCTAACGGTTTTCCTGCGGTTCGAGCGACGACAGTGCTATGTATATACCGCACTGCGCAACACCATAGACCTAGAACAGCCGTAGATCCACAACAAACAACATGACTGCGTGAGAGACCTGTTTGGCGGCAAATTCGCTTACTGATGGCTTGACTGCAACTGACTGACAACCGGGCATGGAAATATATATGACATTCAAATCTCAGGTTGAATCTCTTTGCTGGAGTCACTCCACAATGTTATGACAAGCTTGGAAGGACGCCAGGCACTCTTCGGAGCTGCAGTCATGGAACATTTATCCCCGTCCTACGATTTCTTAAGCGGCGTTTACGCTCCGGAGAAATTTGTCAGCAAAATCGAATTGCACATGAAATCCGAAAATAATGTCCAAGTATGAGAGCGAGAGGGACAGATAGAAAAATAAAGCTTTAAAGGGCGATCGGAAGGAGTGGCCTGAGGTACATGCATGTCTGGGACATGATGCTCTGCAGTGTGAGCGAGTTACAGTAGACAGCAGAGAGAGAGAGAGATAGAGAGATAAACGGGGTGGGAAAGGCCAGGAGGTCAAGCGGTAGACAGCAGAATATTTATAAGATGTTGGAACGGGAATGCTGTAGGAGAGTGGACATTGTAATTACTTCATTCACACCACTGAAAAAAAAAAGCATTCTCGTTGTCGTGTCAAGTAACTGCAATTTAGCACAATGTCTCTCTATGCAATAGCATCAGTAATGTTGGTTCACGCTATTTTTCATTTTTGCTCTCCCAGTAGAAGGAATTAAGCTCATTTCAGTGTTGGCATAAGAAATAAAGCAAAAAATATTTTTTTTACCGAGGGTTTGCGAGGTGGAAGGAGTACTTGAGGAACGGAGCGCTTCTTTTTTGTTTTGTTTTCTTTTTATCTGGATTGTCAACTCACTCACAACCGGCTGTCTGACCGACGTCCTCAACAGCGCCGTGGCAATAATACCAACAAAAAAGCTTTCCACAATCTTCAGTTCCGCTCAGACCTGCAAGGCTCTGGCACATCGCGGAGAAAGAAAAAAAATGTCACAGTTTCGCCCTAAGGCGAAGCAATGAATGCGATAGCAACACAGCAATGTCATACGAAGTAAGGTGAGCGGCTTTGGTAGCAATATGAATTGTAGTAAACATGAGCTGAATAAGTAAGCAGGTGTGCTGCGGCGTAAGTAGACCGACATGAAGAGAGACTCGATGACCACGAGAAGGCGCGTGTGAAATGGTGGTGTTGATGAGAAGCGCTTCCCGTGGGCAGCGCGTGCGAAGGGACACACCTGTAGCACTGCACTGCCGATCCGGGCAGCATTGCATGTGTAGCGTGCGTTGGAAAATGTGGCCCGACTATTACTAACTGAATGAACAAGCGTGGTGTGAGCGCGCACAAACAAATATGAGTAGATCACACTGAATGACTGCAGACAACGACTGTCAAAACGCTGGCAGCAAGCGCATACGCCGCAGCGGGTGAAGGGACGTGCGGTCTATCGCTTCAACGGAAACTGAGCGGCGAATGTACAGCGCATACAAAGGTCAGAGCCGTGTGGAGATAAGAGACGGTGCGGGCGAGCGACGAGCGCGGTTGTTGGCAGAGCAGAAGTGACCCCCCCCCCCCCCTCCCCGCTCCCTCCGGCGCTGGCTTCCCGCTTCCTTGCTTGCGCGTAGGAGATTAAGTGCGTTCGCTCTCCGTGATAGACGTCAGACTCTGGAGTTTTTCAAGACGCGTAGCGCCACCTGCCGGTGCGAAGAGGTAATAATTGAGTAGTGCAAAGTCCGACTCCCTCGCTAAGTTGCCTAAGCAGATAGCGAGTGCGAAACAACGATTTCACTTAATTTTGGTTAATATTGCGAATGTTTTGCGCATTTAACACCCAGAATGAGAGCTACGAATTTCTCTGCTAGTCGGACGCGCTGCCGAACTGCCATAAAGTTCTTGTTGACGATGGCGAGCACGACGGCAACCGCGATCAGCTCCGCGCGCTACGAAGAAACGCCGCAATCGACGTTACTGTTGCGTTGTAAATTGCCATGAACGTGAAGGACTGAATAACAACGTTCAGTTTTACCGATTTCCATCCCGGTCGTATGAAGGAGAAAGGCGAGAGCGCTGGATACGGGCCGTTCGCGTGTTGGGTAAGCGAATTACTCGCATTCTCCACAACACAGCCGCTCACATGAGAAAGTGTGATAATGTTGGTCTGCTGTAATTGTGTTGCGTAGCCCTGACGAGGGACTATGGCAACCAAGCGAAAACTAAAGAATCTGCAGCCGCCACTTCGTTGGCAACAGAATAAACAAAGTTGTGAACCATCCTGCGTATGTGCCATCGATATTTCTACCTGTTTACACACGTCCGCCTCCGCTTGACTCAGCAAGTGGAACGGAGAGATTTGGCAGGTCAGTTTAACCAAACATTTTGGTGCACTTATGAATTCAAAATCGTGTTCTAGGGCATTGTGGTATCGCGAGCTCATTTCTAGTTTCGGCTTTTCCGATACAACAAGCACGTTTCGCAATGCACTGAGCCCTCTTTACTGCGTTTTTTTTTTTTTTGTTGTTTTTTGTTTTAATCTGAGCGATAAAGTTGCTGTGGGCAATAAAGTTGCTGTGGGCAATAAAGTTGCTGTGGGAGCACTGGATGAGTAATTGCGAAGTAACGCACGTGTGTAGAAAAAAAATTTCACGTTTATTTACATTCATTTGTGCGCGTGTGTTGTTTTAAGCGTCTGCTAAAAATTCAAGGGTACTGAGCGGTGCTGTAGCTCCCGCGAGACAGGAATATGCTTCGCGCAGGCACTGTAAGAAGCTTACTTTCGTTATGTTCGCAGGCTGTTTGCTGCCTTGGAAAAATGAAATCTCCATTTGCAGTAAATACAAACGGAAAACAACCGTGAAGAAAACATTCGAAGATGCGCGATAACACGCTCGAACGCCCAGGAAGCGAGAGCTGAAGCGAGAACGCAACTGAAAAGGCGAAGGTCGCCAGGGCCGTTCACCCCTGATAAAGCGAGCTTTGTACCACTGACCGTAAGCTACATAGTTAACTGACTTAATCATATATGTACTTCATCGCTTTGACATTATGTACGTACCCAAATTTAACACATTTAGGCGCTAGAGAACGGACGTCGGAGTGCTTGCCTCGAACTCGACGTTGTACGATGCTCGCTGTACTTGCGAGTTGCAGCGCGCCGAAATAACACCTGAAACTTCTTTTACACTGTACACGTACTTCGCTCTGCTCCCTTTCCGAAGCGTGGATGGGCGGAAGAAGCTTTCCAGGTCCTTGATTTTTAGGAAACCGTGCCTTTACAAAACCGAAAGACGGGGCTCTATTGTGGCCTATGCAGCTTCGCTTGCGGACAGCTCTCTTTGCACTACTCAGTTTGCGCCAAGGCTGCGATGAGGGCGATGGTGGCGGGTTTTTCCGCAGCGCCGCCTGGGCAGAGTCTGAAGTCTACAGCGCGCGGCCCCGCACGCTTCCGCTCGGGCATACGGTGCGCGGCGAAGATTTTATCTATACGGAACCTCACGGTGACGGCGACGGCAGAAATCCGGTTGAAGTGTCGATATAATTGCTATCGCAATAAAAAAAAAGAAAGCGGGGGAAGGGGCGGGAGGAGTCACGACCTGATGTTCTGCGTTTTCGGCACACGCCTGGCAATATTCGACAATAGCTCATTAGATCATTTCAAAGTCAACCATTATTCGGTTCTAAGCCAACATCCAAAATCGCAGCCCTAACCCGCGCAAGGAAACCCACACAATTCCCAAAGAAAGACGATACGAAAGCAAGTGGGAAAGACGCGCGCCGGGTGCGAAAAAAAAACGCACGGAAGCGAGGAGACAAAGGCAGCTGGAATTAAAAGAGAGAAAGCGAACGTGTGAGACCGTGAAAGAAGACTCCTTGCGGGAGAGGAAGCAGTAGGAGAACGGAAAAAGAAGGGGGGGAAAAAAACGAAAGAAAAAGAAACTAAAAATGGACGGCGGAAAGAAGAATAGGTGTGGGACAGACGCGAAAGGAAGAAGACTGAAAAGAGGAGCTCCCGTGGCGTAGTACACAACACAATGCTCGAGCTTTCCCTTTAAGCGCACATTCCGTTCCGCCAGCTCCCGGCGCAGCCAGCCTTTATCGTTTCGTGCCATCGGACGCACGTAATGCTTTTATTTTTCTCCTCTTCTTTCACCCCACTGCCTCACGTGCGCGGGAAGCTTGCGGCGAGAATCACCTCCCCCTCTCCGCTGCCGCCGCAGCCGTAGACGATGTCGTAGCGCGGTGTCTGTTTCCGAAGAAAACGAAGCAGTCCGCGTTTTATCATATCGTTTCTCTCTTTTTTTTTTTCTTTTTTTTCTTGTTTCTTTTTTTTTTCCTGAAGCCACGGCGATACCGAGAAGAGGGTCGGTCGCGTGATGTCGTGAGACCACGCTGAGCAGGCAGCAGGAGTACACGGATGGCAGGTGGAATGAAGCCAACCGGAATTAAAGCGAGGAAGCGCTTCGGACATGCAGCAGAGGTTGGAGCGGAATTTCGCCGTTATAGGAGCGAAGCTCGTCGCTCGGATCGTTTCCTCGGCTCTCGTAACTACGCGGAAACAGAAACCCCCTGTGCGTAGCTTCGCCCACGCAGTTGAGAGCAGAGAATATAGATGAAACTGGCCGGAAAGAGAGAGAGAGGGGGGAAATAGAACATGAAGGTGATGCAAAAGCAAAAGGAGCCCGGAAGGAGAACATGCTGTCTTGGAATATGTGAACGTGGCATGTGCCAAGTACCTGGCGCTTGGTTACTACACGGAACTGAAACGCCACTTTGATGTTTCACGAATGCGAGGTGAAGCTGAAAAAAGTCTGAATGCGGTCGAGGCTTAATGAGGGACGTCGTGGTCGAGTCAGTCCTGTGACATGCAGGGAACGCGTCCATCTCGTCTGAGTAAAAAAAATAATAATAATAAAGAAACAAAGAAACCGAACTGACAAGAAGTCGTCTTCAACTTCAACAGGATGCAAATAATTCTCCCCAGTAGTTTTTGGTGCAGAAGCGTAATGCATAATTTGTTGCCTCTTGGCTTCCAAGCGGATAACTGTCAGGCAAGCAACGTCACCAGTCGCATACATAAAAAAAAGAAGAAAATTGAGTTCCTTAACGTTACGTCTAAATTTTACCTCGAAAAACTGCGTATCCTGCTTTCGCCAATACTTTGACATAAATGCGACACAGACATTGGGTTTCACACTAGACTGGTCACAGATGACAAAAGAGAGAGAGACAAATGGGGTGGGAAAGGTAGGGAGGTTGACCGGAAGAGATTCTGGTTTGCTACCCTGCACCTGAGGAAGGGTAAGGGGGAAATGAAAGACGGAATGAAATGAACGCAGGAACGTAGTTGGGACAGGAGCAACAGGAATCGATTCAAACGACCAGCTGTGACTTTCCTATGGCTAACGAGACAGGCAGGAGGACAACCAAAAAAAAAAAAAAATAAAGGTGCATTACTGATGACAGAGTGCGTTCTTTTTTCTTTCCTATTTATTTATTCATTCATTTCTTTGTTCACATGCCCGTTACATTAGGTGCTTTAAAGATATCAGAAGCTTGCGCACGTGCTTTTTTCTGTTCTATCTTAAATGTGCCTGCTTAAATTATGCATTAGGCGATTGAATTGTTCTCGCGAGAAAATCAAAATTGTACTGCTTTCGCATAAGCGAATAAGTTTTGTGGAAATCCGCAATATTCGGGACTGGCAAAGGGCAATTGAAAGATATGAAAGCGTCTGTGCAATATGCATCAACCTAGGCACGCAGTGCGCTTGGTCCATGTTGATGTGAAAACAAGAGAAGCTCTTATCGCTTCACTGTATGCAGCGTCATTTTAGCTATGGAAAACACATTAAGCAGAGGAAAATATATCGCGATTGCGCGGTACGCTCTTCAGGCCATGCGTTATTGCCCAGTATCATGGTACGGTCCTGCATGATAAAAATATGAATCAAATGAAAAGGCAGCAGCTAGTTTTGAAGTTATTAGTTTTGAAAACCGTCAATTGCAGCGGTAGATGAGGTGCACTTGAAGGCACCAGCGTGAACGAAGAATAGTCAAAAGCGAACACGAACGTGCAGTACCGGGTGACTACGCGAGCCCAATACGCCCACGCGTACGCACGGGTCTACACGAATACAATCGGAGTATGGACAATACATTACTCCCAACAAGGCTTAAAGCTCCTAAGCGGCGCAGCAATGCTACTGCTCAAGTCTGGTGCTGCTGTTCCAATACACGCACGACACTTTCTATTGTGCGAGCACGAAGCGAAAACCACGTCGCAGATTCGAACAGAAATAAAATAAGGTAATAGTAGTCGCACTGAAACCATATGTGGAGGGAAGTCTGAACACCACAATCGTCGTATAGCTCCACACCCGAAAGACATACAACATTCGGGCTCAGCCGTGAGGACAAGCGGACACGAAGGAACCAAAACAAGCATTCGATTTTTTTAACACGTATGTTCAGGTGTGCTTACCTAAACTGTTTGTCTCCTTAGTAGCTAACGCGAGAGATGCAAAAGCGGTGACTTTCTTGCCATGCCAAAGACAGTGGCAGCGGTCGTCGCCGGCCTCCATACTAACCGAGAGTCTAATCAGAGCGAAGCCGGACCGACAGAAAGATCGTGCCTGAAATGTACCCTCATGCGACTTTTATCTCCTCGTGAATTCATGTTGCCCTGAACACAAATGCGTTCGAATCTAACCGATCTCTTTGCAAAGAAGACTGCACTGTGGTAGCGGTTAGGCGCGATTCGCTAAACACATACGCATAGCACGCACTATCACGAGTACTAATGCGAAATACTCGCAGAATGGTCACGCGGAACGACCTCCGATCGGCTGAGGGGCAGGTGTACGTGCGGCTAACTGTGGATCTCGTTCATGCTCTGCATAGCGATGATGTCGCAAGCATCGCTTCCTTACGAATGCAGGTCATGCATGGGAAACGTGTTCGTGTGGATAATTCGCTGTGTATACAGCAGCATGCAGAGGGCGCATCATTGGCGCCACACGGCTGCACAATGAGGCAAAACGCCACCAAGAACAGGCCGCATTTGCGCGTCTCTCGAGTGACGCTTCCATGACTTTCAGTCAGAAAACCACGGTGGCGCAGCTGCAAGCCTTATTCGTCGCAATTGGTGCGATTTTGTTCATCGCTGATTCATTTTGTTCGCAAAAGTGCGCCGCGACAACTCTGTCTCATCTCTTCGGCGTGAAATGCAGAACGTGCACATGGCCTCTTATATGTGTCAAACACTCCATAAGCCGACGATATTGTGCGCTTTCTTGCTAAACACAGCTGCACGAAAAGGACCTCGTCAATATCGCAGCGCGACGCTCTTCTGAAGCAGCCTCCAAGCAACATAACCAGAGTCAATCATGGACGAAGCTTTGTCGGCAGCCGCCGAGTTCTTATAGCCTTGCCACTGAATTTCACTTGTGTAATAGACATTGCGCAGATTTTCAGCACCAAATATGAGATTCAACATCCTCCACTTATCTGCCTGGGCTTACGTCCAAGTCGTTCGTTCTCAGTGGCGCGTTCAAGCATTCTAGAGCTACTTTACTTACTGTGGTTCCCCATCCATCCACTCACCTCCTTTCCCCGACCTGACAATGCACAGAAGCGATAGCATAACGAGCAACCTAGTTCCGTCGAAAGTACACGGCGCGTTTCACCAGAAGGGGGCCTGCGGTGTCATGGCGATGATACGGGCGGGGGAAAAGCCCAGCTCCCATTTTCGCACGCCCGGACGGCCTTGCACCCGCTCGCTCGCAACCATTGACGTCGTGACTCGGAAGCGGAGGTGGTTGGTGCAGGCAAATGCCAAGCGCGCGCTAGCGGAGGCGACGCAGACGAGAAAAAGCACACGATAGCACACGAAAGAAAGGAGAGAGCGGGTCAGGGATCCAGGAGTGGGTGGATGCAAGTTCAAGTCCTACAGTGAGGCGGAATTCTACAGCACCATCATCATCTACCGTGCTGCCCGTACTAGCCACTACACCCGTCCCGTCTGCAGCACTCCGCGGCATTTGATTCGCCGAATGAACCCGCGGGCATAGCAGCGTGTGTGCCGACGACGATGCAAGATGCAACAACGCCCTCAGCAGCGCACGGACGCGCGAGCTGCGCCTCTCTCCACGGGTATGCCACGGCTACGTCGCGCGCGCGAGCTTGGTGAAGAAGAAAAGCAAACAAAAAGAACGAGTAGGTTGTTGTATGGGGGAGGAGATGCCGTGCCTTTTGGCTTCTATGCGGTGGTGGTGGTGGCGGCGGCGGCGGCGGCGGCTGCTCGGGTGGTTTTCGCCGGTGCGCGGAGGAGGAGGTCACGACCTTCCGACGCTCGTGCCGGACAGACCTGCGTGCCTTCGACCTCTCCCGATTCACCACCCCCTCCGACTTCGCCCCGCTCGACACTCCACTCCGTGCATGGGGGCTGGTGCGCACGTTCTCTGGCGGGAGATTTCGGGGGTGGAGGGGCGGCAATGCGGGGGTGCTGCTGCGACCCCCGTGACCCGGCGGCCTGATCCCGGATCAGCCGCCGCTGATCGCAGCCGCCGACGCACCGAAGGGAGCGAGCGATTCGCGCCGCGCCGGTCGCTGCCTCCGCCACGCCGTCTCGGGCTCGTAGTTCGCCAGCGTCGCGATATCGCAGTCAAAAGGTTCTAGAAAAGCTGAGCTGCACATCGAATAAACTTTGCTCGACGTAAACACTAGTTTGTGCGGCTAGAGAGGTCTCTGAGGTAGGGTCAATATTTTAAGTACCGGGCATTGGACGTGGCGGCAAAAGTTACGAGTAACTTGCCGCGAATCGTGCAAGGAGTTCACGCGCCTACTCTTCATAATAGGACCCAGTACCTAGCGTGGTCCCGTGTTCTTTCATTAGTCTCGGTCTTGTTACGCAAATCGTTAGCAACTAGCCCAACTTCCTGCATTAACTATGCTCTTCGTAACAGCGTTTCGGTGCAATACAAATGGGCCGAACTTGAACAGCCCATAGTAAAATGACAGCAAGACGAGCTCCGCTGTCACACCGTCCAGTTCCGCAGTACACATGGTGTGAAAAGACCACTCATATTTATTCAGCCTAGACTGCAAATGTTGTACGCAGCTCCGGTAAAATTATTCTCGCAGTCCCACATCAAATTTAACACAGACGTTCACAACCTCGATCGATCTCGAACAGCGAGGATGAAGCAAATCACTACTGCTACATAGTACACCACTACATACATTGGAGTCATCTTTTGTGATAGCCGTTAGCGGCAGCGCGGTTCCCTAAAGCAGATATTCTCCGTCCCGTCAAGTGTGACGTCTGCTCAATTTACGTACGAGCGTCTCCAGAAAGTGAACCAGGAGACTAGAAGAAGTGTTGTGAAGTTCGTTCTGAGGAAAACCTGCATGACTGAGAAACAGGTATCGCGGGAGGTTTTTATTAGTGAGGATACCGTAGAAAGCAATACGGCATTAGCTGATTTGATTTTCATAATCGTCCAAGATATTCTGATATTGCGTACATGCGTGCGAGAAATGTTGCGTCCTCGCCGAGCACTTATGAATAAACTTCTGTAAAACCCCAATCGTATGCCGCGCGAAGGGCGCTGCTTCAGGGGTGTGCATGTGAAGTGTGCATACCATTTGTAATGTGATGATAAGGTTTTCTGCTGCCCCTTTGCATCAGAAGTGCTGCACAGCGGTCCTTAGAATCTCATTCGACATTTAGCAGGAGACTGTAAGCAGCAAGATAGTCTCTACGGGTCATTGCAGGTTTGATCTCGTCTGGCGTCGACCATCAAACTATTATTACGTATTATTTTACAGCCCACCAGATGTCATTGGAAAGCTTCCTCAAACGAGAACTGTTTTACTGCGTAACAGGACATTACTGCCGCCCGAATTAGCCCCCCTCATTCTCGTACCGCGGTGATGAGACTGTATTTGGGACCTTGAAATCTTCGAAATGTCGTGGCGCCATAGGGCTGGAGGCATCGACGTTTGCACGAAACACTAAACTTTGCGGGCTTCTACTAATCTTTGTTCAAGACTATGTAAGGGCTTAGCACAATATTTATGCTCAACATTATACGCTGTTGTATCCGAAAGATGGGCTTTAAAGAGGCACCCACCCACGACGACACCATCGAGGCGACGTAACCATCCCCCCCCCCCCCCCGGTTCTTCCTTCTTTTTTAACTTCCCCACGTATCTGCAAATTGAACATCTTAGACTGAGGTAATAGACTCTTAATATACTCCTTGCACTGCGGCGACGACCGCGACATATTCACACAACCCTGCGTAAAATCTAATGTTTATCGATGACTGCGCAGGAATGTCATATGTGTACTGACAACTTACATGAGCAACATTCCGACCTTTATTGGTGGTCACACTGCGAACGCATTGTAAATAGCGCATGTTGACTACTGAAAAGAGCATTTAGCAAACAACTCTTAAGCATACGTCTCAATGGCAATGATTTGTTTTGATGCGCGAAGATGCATATCTGTGTCGGTTTCAGCAGCCAGATGATAAGTACGCCATGATACAATGGCGCGCCTCGTTCCCGCGATGTCTGCGGCTGCCATGTAGACACGAACGCACCAAGAAAAAAATATGTGCTGCACTGTTGTTCGTTTTGTTACTTTTTTTATGAGCAACTTCATCATACCTGGCCTTATTGCTACACGACGTCAAGAAATTTTGCGATCTGTAATGACGTCCCGATGATGCCGACAAAAGCAGATCCGGCATCTCGAGACCAACTTTAGTATCAAACTGAAATATGTTACGTCTCCCTGCCTCCATACTTGCCAAGTTCCCTTACATTTTAGAAGTGTATAGTATATTTTCTACAAGTTCAAAAGTATGTGTCAGTATCCCGTAACTTTTTTTTTTTCTGCAGGATTGGTGGCATTCCCTGAACACACCTGGCCCACCTGACAACAACTACTCGCGCACTCACAGAAGCCGCAATGTCTGCACACTGATCGCGTTGCATGTGGCATCACTGCATGACATCTCTACATGTAACACGCCCGCGGTGTTGCATGAATAGTAAGTAACCCACTCATGGTTCAAGCCAATCGAAACAGACATAAGAAACGCCCTTCGGAATCGCGATCTGCGTCAATGGCGGACCTACCTCTAACTTGTGCGCTTGGTCTGCTCTCGATGCCACATAGACGAACGAGCGCAGAGCATTTGCGTCTTCACTAAAGTGTTGTATTCCTATGAACTGCCATCTGCATTCATCAACACTGACCGAGCACAAACACAGTTCTCTCCCAATCACTTGACGGGGTTAAGTGCGCCAAGAATTAGTAGGCAAAAAAGGAGGTGAATGCGCTCCTCAATCTCATTAATACAACGACAGCGATCCCGAAAATTATTCGCTAATATCCTGTGACGAGCGGAAAGAACGCTCTAAGGGAGGCATATAGCAGAAATGTGCACCGAGTTTACATCTAATCTATCCATTGAACTAATCTGAGAATATCGCTAAGCGTGGACAGCTGGGCTAGTTGGTTGTAAATAGCATTAAGAAACATCGTGTCAGCGCGCAAATAAATACGGACGAGCAGAGAAAGCCGTACGCTGGAACAATGTTTCATAATGCTAATCTGAGAATGTTGTTTGCCTGACGGTAGCGTAAAGTTTTTGCCAACTCGCACAATATCACGTCGCCTTTTCTGTTCTTTTTTCGCAGTATCTGCGCAATCCACACGCTGCGATAACTCAGGCGCAGAGGACAGTTCAACAGATCCCGAATCCACTCCTAGATGATGTCTTGTGCGGGTGCTGAATAACACGCTTTCCATATAAAACAGTTAAATCACTCGACATTTCACAGATACATATATGGTTCAACATCGTTTGGTGGGCGGGTACACAATCCCACCCTAAAATCTGTATAATGTTTGAAATCCCGTGGTCTTGCGTAGTTCACGAAGCGGAAACGGATGCGCGGTGACAATGGAACAGAAGAAAGCGCGAAGAATTATTGGGTTCACTGTATTGTATTTACACGACCGTACACGGGCTCACAGTGACCCGACCGACCGTGCACGGACCGCGGGCGGCCATGGGCCAACACCTTTCGCTTTTGAAATGTGAAATTTTGGCCTCGTCCGAAAGTCCCCGGGCATTACCCTTTACTGAAAATGTTCCCCGGAACAGGCTTGCTTAACGCCAGTAGCGATACTCGCACGGAACGAGCCCCCGGTGTTCCAATATTTCTTTCAAACGAGATTTGTTTCTTCAGCTCCTGCAACAGAGCGTTACATAGTTTCGGTTAGGACATCCATTACACAATATTTATAGCCTTACAGAAGAAGTAGAAGAAGAAAATACCAGATACCGGATCGTCTTTTCCCGCGAGCATGCTGGACTGAGCGATGGTTATACCGAAATACGTTCTTTTTCTTTCACTTCTTAATTGTTGAGCGCCGCTGCGCATCTCTCGGACGCAGATTAAGCTCCGCGTAAAACGACGGCCAGGCTGTTACATACGCACACACACACACACAGGCAGTCGGCGAGCGGGCGCGCGCGCCGCTAGTAGCCCCACCAACACACCAGCTCCATTTATTTCGCCACTGCAGGGCAGGCAAACTGCAAAGGCTCGGTTCGCGGGCGCGTCCTTCGAGCCCTCGGCGACCGGCGCAGTTCCAGGAGGCCCCCAAGCTACGACAGCATCAGCAGTCTAAGCGGCTAGCTCCGGGGCACCCGGCTGCAGACAGGCTGGCGCCCGCACCCAGCTCGGTGAAGAAGCAGAGGAAGAGCCGCGACAGCAAGAAAAAAAAAAACAGCAAGCCCCCAAACGCGGGGCTGAGCTTACTCACCCCTCCCTCCAAGCAGGAGACGAGAGGAAGAAGGCACGCACCTCTGTAGGAGCAGCGCGCTTGTTGCGGTGGTCCTCTTGCTCAGCAGCGCTGCGCCGCCCGCGGCAAAGCTGCGTTCCAGACGAAGGGGAACGGCATCGGGGACGGACGGCGGTCAGTGCGGCCCGCCGACGCCGGCAGCGGATGGCCGCTGTCGAGCCACATCCATAGGGTCGCCCGTTGAAATCGGCGCTCCAAGAAACGCACGGGGCCCGCTGCACTGTACCGACTCGGCAGACAAAGCACGGACACTGCGACGAAAGCCGTACGCACTCAAGACGCGGCCACGCGCGCACAACTGCAGCACGATTCCAACACCAGATGCACACTATCACCCACGAGGCACACACTGAAGAAGCCGATCTCGCGTCGACGGGGCCGAAGAATCACTCGCAGAAAGTTGGCTCGGGGTGTTCGGGGCACTTTGAACAATAACAAAATAAATAGATGACCGCAATAAGAATATCCTCACTTCTTGCGAGCGTCAAATGAATTTCACCTAGAAAGAAACTCGGGAAAATGATAATTTCCAGAGCACGCGGGTCCTGGTTCGGTATCAACAGAGAACCATGGAACGTTTCGGGTTGGGCAGTAAAAGTCGACTTTTGCCGCACAACACACACACTCCCTCCAAGCTGTTGTCACTGGGTGAAGTATGAGAAGAGAGGAAAGAAGAGGCGCGCCGACCGCTGAAGGCCTGCAAGCAGATCCACCGTTCGTGGTGTTCTCGATCGTGTGTTCGGATTGGTAGAAGCCGGCTGGCAGCGCACCGGCGGTTCAGTCAAACAGTGGTCGCGAATGTCACCGTCCGCGGGCCTCTCCGCGCTGCTGCTATGAGGGAAAGCACTTGTTGCTCGCTGCCTGCTGCTGCTGCTGCCTCCTCGCGCGATCCATTCCAGCCGGCGACCACTCCTCGCTGCTGGGGCCAGAAAACAGCCGCCGTCGTTTCGGCGGCGGCACAAGCCGCAGCAGCAGTGCGAGAGGGAAAAAGGGGGAGGCGAGAGAGAGAGAGAGGAGGCAAGCCGACGGGCAAAGCGAAGCAGCGTGCCAGCAGCAGCAAGCAGTCTGACGCGCGGCCGTTTTGTTGCTGCTTTTGCGGCTGCCGCCGCGCGAGGTGGGCAAGGCGGAGCCAGTGAACCAGCAGCCGCGCGCCAACTCCACCACCGCCACTATACAACAACCACCGAAGAAAAAGGCCCGTGGCGACACATGGCGGAAAAATTCTCGTTCTGCTACGCCGTGCGGCGCCGGCAGCAGCAGCAGGCAGGGCGACCGACCCGTTCGCGCGCCGGGATCCCCCCGCGGCGCTCGCAGGAGGGAGGGCGAGTGTGCGGTCTTTTCGGTTTGCTCGCGCTGCGGCCCTTTCCCATCTCAAGTTTCCCTTCTTCTTCTTCTTCCTCGCTTCTTACGATCCTGGCGCATGGCCCCTCTGCTGCAGCTATCAAGGAGGAGGTGCGGCGCCGTAGTCGAGGGGCTGCGCCGCTTGGATCGACGGCCCCGAGCGCGAGAGCGGAGTAATACCCGGTTTTGCGAGGCCGTGGTACTACCTTTCGTTGGCTTCCGCACTTGGATGCACGCTGGCTCCGTCGTGCAACGAGGGGTGCCGGAAAGCCACGGAGCACTGCAGGAAAGCCGCCTCACCCACTCGGCCCTGTGCCACCTAACGAGCAAAACATAAAAATTGAGAGAGAAGAATCAGGGGAACCGAAAGACTTTAATTTCTTGTTTTGTTTCTATTGGTTAAATCTATATGACGCAAACAGACAACACCAAATAATATTTCGCTATATAAGGATGAGAGAACAAGAAACGTACCACAAACGCTGCGATCTGATAGAGTGAAATCGAGTGCATGTGAACCGTGAAAAAAAAAAAAAAAAGGGGGGGGGGATTTTGCCATCGTTTGACGAGGCTTCACATTGTATACAACGTCCATCCCTTCGTCAGTAAAACGATGGCCTACTAGTGGACTGAAAGAAGGCCAAATTCTCTTTTCCCTGGCGCCGATAAAGTCAATGAGACGTTACACACTTATCAATATTATCGCGCACTCCAGTTCTCTTTCAACGGCAAGATGCCGCGACGTTTTCGGTGTGATTCTACGTTTCTTCTCTAATTCGGTGTAATTTGTGAATAATAAGCAGATCTAGCCTCAGCCACATTTAGCCAATAGATATGACGTAACGGGCCACTAACAGGGGACGTTATATCAGCTCTCATTCTCGCGTTCAGCCTCCACTCACAGTAACAACAACCTATCTTAAGTTCCTCTTCCCTACCTAGATATCAATCTGAGATATCAATAAATCGGAAGTATTTCTCTCCAACGATGGTTTCTGCAATACAACCGGCGGATGCGCACTGTTCATTCAAAACACGCAGGATGTAACTCGTCTTCGTGGATTTAGTTCGTGAACTACTGTTAATTACGCCACTGATTCTCGAAAATGGCGTAGTGCACACGAGACACAAACACAAATACTGTCTTTCTGTGCTTTCCCTTTATGCCGGAGTCGCTTCTGCTGTTTTGCTTTGTTTCCTTAAAATTTCTCAGCTATACTACCAACATCCATTAAAGAACTTGGTGCTTATGTTTGTGGCGTCAGTCACCTCCAGTCAACCGCCTGAGAGCTGTCTAATTTGGAATTAGGAGGTGGGAATCTGCACCTCGACTTTTGGTAGAAGTGGATGATGTCACAGAATCTGAACATTCTGTCCCTCTCCTTCCAGGCCTCTCCTCCTGTTCCATTGCAGCAGGGATGGAAAATATTTTATTAGGAGCAAGGACTTGAAGTCAGCGTGATGCATCATTCTTTGCCCGCTACTGAGCAGACGCAAAGAGAAAAGTGAGTGAGTGAATCAAATTTATTAAAACCAGCGGATTGAGGCCCGCTCCTAGGCCGCCCCTGGCGCGGCCTAAGCCCAGGCCTCAATCCGCTGGTTTTAATAAAGTTGTTTCATTCTCTGCCTGCTACTGAGCAGACGCAAAGAGAAAAGTGGGTGAGTGAAACAACTTTATTGAAACCAGTGGATTGAGGCCTGGGCCTAGGCCGTGCCAGGTGCGGTAGAGATACTCCGTCTCCCAGCCGCCTCTCGAGCTCGCTAGATGGCCCATAGTTGGTCTTGCAGATCTGAGCTGATAAGCGCGGTTTTCCACCGCGCCCCAAACTGTTCTGAGGAGACTGCATTTTAAAGACGATAGTCTTTCTTGGGGAACTTAAACGCTGAAAATTTGGTCTGTCTGTCTGTCTGTCTGTCTGTTTGTCTGTCTGTCACCCGATTCAGCCACCCGGCCAAAGTTGGACCACTTGCTTACCGCCCACAGTACTTAAACTGGTACGGCTGTTCATACTTGTGAACGTTATCGATCACAAAGTAAATATTACGCATATCTGAGGCGCAACATCACTAGGTAAGTATTAGGAGGTGTGTTCCTTTAATAGAAAATACATAGATACGTAACTCTAAGGACCCTAGCTTCTTAAGCTGCGCTGAAAATGCCATGCTATGCGCGCCGACGAACGACGTTCCCCGACTGCGCGCCGACGAGCGCCCTCTGCCATGGAGGAAGGAAACCCTCTGCACAAGCTCATGTTTCCCGATGTATTGCCAGATGGCGTCCATGTCTCACGCAGCGCCTCCTCAATTTTATCAATGCCAGCCAGATGCGGCCGATTCAACATAAAGGAAGCGCTGTCTGAGGCAGGGCAAAACATAAATGGCCGCTTGATGAAATAATGCGGTAAAATGAAATCTGTTCAAACAAACCTTCATGCCAGGACGGAAATGGTACGAGAACAGCATCACGGGTGGCCGCGGATCAGACCAGCACCCATGTAGTACGGCCGGCAGAAGACTATCGTCTTTCGACGACATTTGCAGCGAAGCACGCAGATACGCGGCAAATTTTTTATCTTGTACATGTGCGCATTCCCATAGAATATGTTCTAGGGTGGCATGTTCTGTCCTACATAGTTTACACACGTCATCTGGGTACAGTTCGGAGTAGAGCGATGTAGTAGCACCGGGTTGGGGAAGGTTCTGGTTTGAAGTCACCTCCAGTCAACCGCCTGAGAGCTATCTAATTTGAAATTAGGAGGTGGGAATCTGCACCTCGACTTTTGGTAGAAGTGGATGATATCACAGAATCTGAACATTCTATCCCTCTCCTTCCAGGCCTCACCTCCTGTTCCTTCGGGGAAACTTCTTCGCGAGCGCGGTAAATGAGACCTCACGTGACGCGATGGGCTTCCTCGTTGAGGTTGGGAGCGGAGGACTCACAGGAGGTGTGGGCTGGGAACCAAATGATGTATCTCTCTCCGAGTTAATGTGACGATATGAGCTGGGCTTTCCCGGGGAGTATGTTAGCAGCCTCGGGCGATATTCTTCTTCGCGCGTAGTTTCTGATGGCCGTCTGTGGGTCGCTGATGACCTATGTACATTTGGGGGAAATTAAGGCCTGAACGATAGCTACTTCTGCGATCTCAGTATTACTAAAGCGTATCGAGCACGCGCTTATGCACTCGTGGTTGGAGTTTTTTACTACCGCGACGTAGGATTCGTTACTCGGGCACTCCGCTGCGTCCACGAACAACGCCTCCTTGTCTCTACCGTATGCAATGAGTATAGAGCTTTTGCTCTGCTTTCTCTTCTGCCCTGATCAAGTTCGGGGTGCATGTTTTTCGGCAGATTGGGGACTTGGATCTTTTTCCTAATTACCTTGGGAACCAACACTTTACGTAGATCCTTGTTGATTGTGTTAGTTTATCCTTAACTTGCCGAGGATACTCCTGCCCGTGCGCGAACCGGCTAGTCGCTCCAACTGAGCAATCTGTTGAGCCTCTATCAGCTCCTTTAACGTGTTGTGTATGCCCAGTTGAAGTAGTCGCTCGGGGCTGGTACTTGTAAGGCCTAGAGCTTGCTTGTACGCCTTTAGTATGAGTGCGTTGATCTTGGCTTTTTCGGCTGAATACGAATTAAGGTATGCCGCCACGTATATAATGTGACTTATGGCAAAGGAATAGATAAGTCTGATGACGTTAGCATCCTTCCTTCCCTGGTGTTTGTTTGTGACTCTCTTGGTTAGCCTTATTGCGTTGGTGACTTCGGTTAATAGACTCCTGATGGTTTCTTCGTTAGTGCCCTTGGATTCGATTATGAGTCCTAGGATTCTGATCTGTTCCACTATGGGGATAGTTCAGCCATTCTAGGTGCGAATTTGGATTTCTTCGTGGGCTCGGTGCCGGTTGTAACCTTTGGGTGTTCTGCCTTTGAGCATGGGTCGATAGAGGAGGAGTTCGGATATATCCGGCGAGCACTCGAGGCCAGTACCTTCGAGATACTCCTTGATCAAGTGGACGGCCTTCTGGCGTCTCTGCTCTATCTTTCCGTCGCTACCTTCAGACACCCAGATAATGATATCATCTGCATATAAGGAGTGATGTATTCCGTGTACGGAGTTGAGCCGTTCCGGGAGTCCTATCATTATTAGATTGAACAGCATGGGCGATATGACTGAACCCTGCGGGGTGCCAGCGCTACCCATGTGTCTCTCCTCAGATCTGAATTCTCCCACTACGAGGGATGCCATTCTGTCCGTTAGAAAACTGATAAGAAGATTGTAATCACGGGAAGGCGGAAACCAAGGTAAAAGAATACTCGTAAAGGGGCAAAAGTTGTTGCAGTCGAAAGTCCACACCAGCCATGAGAGGTAAGCACAATACCACTAAGCGTCCTGGCGTACGAAACCTGCATCTGCAGTAAATATTTCTCCGCTTAGCTTATAACTTTCTTTGACGGCAACAGCATTCGTCCTTTGGTTGATTTACAGAAGTTGTGCAGGCAAAGAAAGCGCAGGAAATTTGCTTAGACACCCTATACAGAGGCAAGCTCAAATTTGCTTGTTTGTATCACCTTCCCCTCATGGGCACCACACTGGATGTGCACGTAGAACTTGTATGTCCAGAAATTCAGGGACATCGGGCGCTAGCACCACATCTCGGTAGCGGGTACGAAACAGCCGGGTCACTAAATGGGGAACTCCCTAAAAAAAATGACTACATCGCAACACATATTCGTGCTCTCAGGTCGCTTTATTGACGTAACCTCTAGGTCATTCTCTGACCAAGAAGTAAGTCTGACTTTATTCCAAAAACTCTCCAGGGTTCCACGAGCACATTTGGAAACTCTACAGCGATGTGTTCGGAAAAGTGAAATGCGCATTCATCCACTCGTGTCATTCTGTTCGCATAACCACAACAACACACTCTTGACACTTACCGAATCTACTTTCCATTACAAAAATCGCCGCTTTTCGAAAAGCACTGTTGCCTAATAAGCATACCACGAAAAAGTATTACACATACATAGGCCTTTTATGACAGCATTGGTTGCCCGACAGAATATTACCTAGCCTTGTTGGAAGACGTGAACGAGGAAGTATTTCGAGGTAGCATATACTTTAGAACACTGCAGGGAAAATAACTTCTTTTAAGTGAAGTTCAACGTGACTCTATTGTTGTGTTTACACAGAAGTAGTTTCCTTCAAATCATTGCGTCCGCTGCGTGTATAAGCGTGAATAAGATGAAATAAAACTTATAAAAGAGAAATAGGAGCGGTTTACAAAAATGAAGAAACATTAACACTATTACAGTATATTAACGTTATTGTAAATGTAAAAAACAGTCACTGAATGTAATTTTTGGAACTAGTAACGAAAACCTCCTGGTACTCCGACGTTCAACCGAACAGCTTTGCCAAAGAAACGCAAAGCACTTGCGTAATGCAGTGAAAGCAATGCATGAGTTTCTGAGGAAATATTTATAAGACTACTCACCATGCAAGAAAAATGGTCGAGGGACAGTTAAGTCAGAACAGGTGAACTAAACTCGGCGTTCAAAATCTGCGGCTATGTCCAAAGTTCCAACCACAGGTCGTTAATGACTGGTTATTGTGGCCATGTACTAGCATATACCGCCTCTTTCAATCTTTTTTTAACTCCACCAATTTTTTTTATTCCAGCGATATAAATCACGGTGACGTTGTGGTTACCAAAAACCATAGTTGGTAAAAGTTAATCCGGAGTCCCCCACTACAGAGTGACTCGTAATCATTTCGTGGTTTTGAACTCCAAGGTTCAGATTTTATTTTTTGCTCAACAGGACGGATCCATTTCCTGGCTTTAACTGCTCCTTGCAGTAAACAAATTCATGGTACGGTTCGTTGCAGTGAATTTCGTGGGCGACAAGAGTGAGTGACATTGATAGGTACAAGCGAGGAAAAGTATAAAATGATAAGCCGGTGGAAGAATTATTCAATGTATTGATGAACATTTCAGGTAAACTTAAAGACACGATAAACCGGAAATGTGCAAGTCTGTCTTTTGACATCATGTATATTCTTTCAAACAAAAGGCCAACGATACTACAAAGTAATAACGTCTTTAATCGTGTTCATTTGCAGGCATGTTTTGTTATCAAAGCCAATTTGCATAACAAATTCAGCCGTCGATGCAATCATCCTGAAGATTTTACCGAAAGTTTAACGCTGAAAGGATTCGTTCAGTGCTGCATGAAATTTGAGAACATTAATTTAAAAAAAACGGACATTTGACCCGTCTCCCACTTACTACATTTATGATAGTTCGATGCATAATTGCTGTTAATTTTCTATCATTGATTGCAATAACCGTCATTGCCACTCCTTTGTCTGGTTCGTCTCCACTCATTACTGCCCACCAGACTTGTACACGTTACAGAAAAAAATAACAGATTACAATTACAATTACTTCATTCAAAAATGTCATTGATTATAGTTACATTTACTGCGCCATAAAAGTAACTGAGAAAATACACAATAGCAATCGATCACTTTTACGCTACTTTACTCCGAACTTATATTAACATTGCATAGATACAGTGAACAGAAGGAGCTGGCCTTACCCTTTCAGTGCGTCCTCTGCAGCCCTTCATACATTGCTTATCTGCACTAACAATTGCTTCTAAAAAAATCGTTGGTCATCATCCCTCTTTTTCATTCTGAAGACATCAGCAGTGGCAAATAAAACTTGCTCGAGGAGGGAAAATGTAGAAAGATAGAGAGCTTAGCCAGTTCGCGCGATGTGCCCACTAGGGGAGTAGGATGTTGTTTTATACGTATACGGATCTTGCGCACAAGATTGCGGTCGACCGGCATCTGTGTCCTCTATAACGCCATAACGCGCAGCTCTTCATTGCTGCTGGAACTTGGAAAACACGCTCCCGGTTGGGCCAATGAAAAGCTAAAAAGAAAGTCCGTGTGTGATTTCCTGGCTATAACGTCTTAAGTTGCACTTGCTATCGAGACATACCGGCACCCGGTCAATACGTCGTCCAGCATCTGCTGGAGAGGTAAGTTGACCAAACAATTTCTGAGCCCCGGGGTTTTGCTGTCTAAACATGCACATTTCTGAGGCTGCTGCATGGCGAAGTCTCGGGCGTTCTACTGTAGTTCTCGCCAAACTCAGGTTCACAATGGTGCGTTGTTTGTTACAGCTTGTCTGGTCAGTAAAGTAAAATGTTACATGTAATTGTTTACTGAAAACAACAATTTAATTACAGAAAGGGTTGCCGACTTATCGATTAGTGATCACGAAATTACAAACTTTCCAAGAAATGCAAATAATTACAAGTAATTATATTCTTTATATAAAAGTGTGCTGCCCACAAGCTAGTTAGAAAGTTATCATATAAGCTCAGTTGATATTTTGTTTCTAAGGTACTCTTAAAAGTAACATAAACATTGAAAATAAGCCGACCAAGGATGATTGGAGGTTCCCTGTTATTTGGTAATTGTTTCAACTCAAGGTGCTCAGGTGACTATGACGTCGCGGTGTTTATTGCGGCAAACAAGATAGCCCCGCACATTCTTATGCGGTTCACCAAGCTTATTATCAATACTACATCTATCAGTGCAATCATTTGCGGCGACACCTTTCAAGAAAATGTTCTGCGGCATTGCGCATGCACACAGTACCTGTGCAGATTCCCGATCACGTGACGTTACATGCACTTTTATTGCTTCTATCTATCAGAACTTGCATTCTTATCAATTGCATTTGCTTTCCATGAGGACAAAAGCGACTCACGTTATTCGTGAGGCAGATGACGCCACAGTGCTTCTACGGTCGACCAATAGGGTGCGTGTAATGGCACCAAACCTGCCATAAAACATGCCGTCAAGATCGTTGCTGACGCCATTCCTGGAAGGACTAGCGCAACGGGAAGGTACGACCAACTTCTGTTCTGTTATATTGTCTGCCATTGCTCTTGTAATAGTTTCTTTTCCTATACAAATTGTATGCATGTATTCATAACAGCGTCTACTTTGTTCAATGTTCCCAGGGCAATTCACCCGGTCAAGATGAAGCCCGTGTCCCTATTTGTGTTGGCCGTTTGCCTGCTCGCGGTGCAGGCGCAAGATCTTGCCTCACGCACCTTCGGCTTCGTGCACAGGCACCCGGCACTTCTGCAGGGCCATCATGGCTACAGTATGTCAGCGCAGGCTCAGGGACACCACGATCATGCTTTACCGGCACACCATGGCTTGCACACTGGTCATGTTCACCAAGCTCATGGGCATGTACATCAGGGTCAGGTCTCCAACGCTCACCAGCACCAAGTTGGCCACGGGCATCACCACAACCACGAGCCCTCTACAGCGACTCATTCCGCGAGTGCGCCCATTGCTTCGAAAGTGAACACAGTCCCAGTCCTGATGTGCCGCGTCGTCAACGTTCCTGTTAATACCATGGTTCCTGCTGAGCCGTCGGCGTCTCACTCCGGCTCATCCGGAATTCAGCATGTCGGTAGCCACATCGCCACTTCCATTAGTCACGTCTTCGGTAGGGTCGTCAACCCGGTGGTGGCCCTCCTACAGAACGCATCTGTTTGGCTGAACCGCACCGCTCAACAAGATCCCAATGCCACTAGTCTTCAGCACAGCTCTGATGTGCCCCATACAGCGGTTATCAAAAAGAAGCTAGCCATAATGAAAAAGCTTGGTCATCAACCGATGAGCACTGCTTCGGTCCCTGCAGATCCGGCAGTCCTTACTGATGCGCCCACCACGCCCAGTCTGGAAACAGCAGTTCCAAGCATAGTGGCCGAGGCGACAACTCGTTCCCGTCCAACGACAAAGCTATCGACGCTCGCTCCTGTGGTGGTTAGCACAGTCGGTGCTCCTGCTCCCACTCTAGGTGTCCCGGCTCCACGCGCCGATACCTTTCCGATTTTGGCTTCGACCGATATGCCTGCTTCAGTCCCTGCAGATGTCTCAAGAAGCAATGTAGCAGTCCAGGTTGCAGATACTACAGCGGCGGCATCAGAGTCCACCTTAACGAGCACCGTTACGTTTACTCGTGCTACCTTGTCTACCAGGGCTCCGACTGTTCCCACCACAACCTCCACCCTAGGTCACCTGAACTTACGCGCCAACTCGTTCACTGTCCCATCGACTGACCTGCCTGCTTCCATTCCTCAAGAGGTCTCGTCAACAACCCGTGTCGCAGTCGATACCACGCTGGTATCGCAGCCAAACTTTCCAGGGACAGTCGCACCCACCGAGACGACTGCTCGTGGCACATTGCCTACTATGGCTTATACAAGCACTGTTGCCACCACGGCCCCTACCCTAGGTTCCCTGGATCCACGCGATGCCCCCTTCACTGCCCTGGTTACTTCGGTGGACGAGTCCACTTTTGGTCCTGTACATCGGGAGCAGGCAAACACGGCCACCGTAACATCGGCTAGTACCGAAGCCTCCACCCCGGTTTTCGTCGAATCTAATGCACGGACTGTGCCGAAATCTGTACCGAAACAGCTTGGAGCTTCTACGTCTCCTGCGACCGTGGGTGCAGTCTCCGTACGGCCAGCTAGGCTCACTTCAGCCCCGCCCTCTCCTGCAGGTCCAACAATTCTCGCTACCGAGGTACCATTCACTGCGACTACGGCAGAAGACATCACCGTCGCAACTGCGACAGCTTCTGCTGTGACGCTTCCAGCCGTGGTGCTTTCCCCGACTCCCGAACCTACTTCTTCGGAAGCTGGGAAGACAACTGTTATTAATGCCCGCTCGGTACGCCCAAAAACCCGGTAGCTCGTTGAACCACTGCCTTTCCAGCAATAACGGCATCAACGATAATGTAAAGTGATTTTTGTAGTACCATGCATGTTCACGACAAGCCTGCTGTGTTTTGAGCATTTTAATGTGCGCATTGCACGTGTTATAAGTCTTGACCGGTGTCCTAAGATTGCGCAATAAACACGGCCATTTTTATCGCAATGTTTTGCCTTTCCTTGCTTCCCACATGCATGCGTCGCACATCAGTTCAAGTTGTACTAGGACATCGAACTCGCTGTGCGTAACCCGTTCATGCAATACCATTCGCTTCGACGCAGTGAATTTAGCAGAATCATTTTCCATCGGACGTTTGCAATGCTCAATTCATTTCGGTAATACATTATGCTCGGCTTCTCTAGCAACGCGAGATGCTCGGCACTTGGTTTGGATGAAACCTGGAATGCGGGTGATCGCAATAAACGTTTTCAGAAAGTCTGGACGAAAGCGAGACGCAACTGATCACTAAACTCGTTGGTTGACGGTCAATAAAATTTGCTGATACATTACTGCAATTCCTGCCAAATGCGTAGTTGGAAGCTTTTATTTGATTTCCTTTTATTCTTCATACTGCTTTCGGAAAATACTTGCTGAAAACGCTCTACCTAAATGAACAAGTTGCTACAGAGGACGAAACTTTATCCTAAAAGGGTGCACTCATGAAATGTCGTCTTCCACATGTTTCACAGGAGTATTCTGTGCAAACCGAATTTCTCAAATATTTTTACACCTCTATTTGACTGCTAATAATATTGATTGGAGACACTCTAAGACAATTCGCGCGACATTAGAAGCGTGGAGATGGCTTACTTTGTTTATATAGAACTAGGAAAAAGATACTGACCTACGCGTTTAAAAATAAAGTGCCTACAACGAACAAGTTGCACGCTGTTTTAGTAGTACCGTGTCATGAATTGGCTGTGCATGCAGTTTCTAAAGCTGCCAAGTCGGTGTCGAATAGGGCGCGGATATCAACCAGCCTATGGTGCGCACGCGCGTTGTTACGTTACGCTTGCGAAAAGTGGACTTTCTACAATCTGTCATGGACCGTCAGCCTGACCGACGGCATGCGGCGGGTTCTGACGCCGGCGGTGCGGCATATCACGCTGGAGCCATTCCATGGCAATGCGTAACGCGCCAGCTTGACTGGCCAGCTTCCTTAAAGATGTAGGTACAGTTCCACTGCTGAGTAGGCGCTTCGCAAAGCGAAAAAGCGATCGCGCGCCGCATGTACACTTGCGGGCATGCGCTGCGGCAATGGATAGGATAGGAATAAACTTTATTTGTCCAACGGTTATGGCTGTGGGTGCCCGAGGCTGCGGCAATGCCTCATCACCATTGTTGGCCAAACACAGCACCTCGAACAGTACAGAGGGGTAAATTTTCGGCGCTTATAGGTAGGCGTCGCCGGCGAGACGTATATTTTTCCGGCAACCGTCTGGTGCACCGAAGACATCTATATCTGTGCTTTTAAAGTGCGCCCCCCTCCCCCCTCGGTGGCAGGCAGCGAAATTCTTTTTCTTTCTGGGATTTTACGTGCCAAAACGAGTTCCGATTATGAGGCACGCCGTAGTGGAGGGCTCCAGATTAATTTTCACCACCTTATTTTTGACGCCCTTGCTGTCTGCAGAAACGGTGATATTGAAATCATTTCGCGAATTAAGCCAATCGGTCTGTCGTGTCCGCTTCGCAAGTCTGAGCGGTATCAACGTCTGTGAAATTGCAAGCTGATTCTTCAAACTGGAAAATAGTGTTGAATATTGAATGTCGGGCGTCGCTGCAACGTACTTGAAAATCTGAGCATTAACAGACAAATGTTTCAGGTCAATTCTCTAAAAATGCCCAGTCGGCATGGCCGTCTTTATAAGGCCGGGTACTGAAGCAGCAGGTGGCTAGCTAAGCCCGTTTTTGCGCGATAATGTAACACTTCTCTGCTATAGCTGTCCAGCGATGGCTAGGAGACCATGTGGCTGGTAGGGGTGGTGGGGGGTGTTGTAGCTACAGGCGGGTTTAACCTGACGATCGAGGCCGGCTATTGCTCCGCCTGAGCCTCTCTTTCATTGACACCTTCTCTTTGAGTGCGTAACTAAAGAATACTGACGTAGTCCACTAGGAACAGAATGAAAATGGCACATCTTGAACGATAATAGATGCGAGCCTGTATCAACGCTTGCTTTAGCCCAATGTGCCCTGCACAGTCTAGTCCATAAGCTCTGCGCGTTTCCAAGAGCGCGTGTGCTGTTATGTTGTGGTACGCCAGTGCCAATTTAGTGCATAGTGAAAAACATAGTGAACGAAAGCAGACACAACAAGAGACACACAGAAATGTGTCTTGTACGTGTAGTTAGCGCTTTTTTTACCATATACAGCAGATTCCAACTCGTACAGTTTGCAGTTGGACTCTGTGCCCATTTAGATCAGACGCTGGAAACATGGTCCTCAGGGTCAGTGGTCCAATTACAGGAACGAAAACTTCAGAGAAAAGACGTTCCGGCCGAAACAATTTCACGATTACCATCGGCGTTAATGCGATTAGCATTCAAGCAACGCAATGACACACCTTATTGTGGAAGATACATTTACTTACAGCCTGTAATTGTCATTCTGAGATATTCATTGCTTAGGGGTCGACTTACTTTTCCATGACACTCGCTTGCCAGTGTCAGCCTTGACTACGACGCATGGCACATATGACAGCTACTGTATGATGATCAAGCAGTTACAACGATGGGGCCACGAAGGAATGACGTCATTGAGACGACGAAGTCGGTATGACGACAATAAGATGACGATTATGAAAGGACGGTGGCCGAACGACTACAGTATGATGACGGCCCCCGGAAGACAATGCGATGATGATGAATGTATGACAACAATGGCGGGACGACAACTGTATGACGAATCTGGCATGACGACGACGACGGTATGAGGAGAATTGGATGACGAAGCTGGAATGTGACGATGATGGAACGACCACGACAGCATCCGGACGACGGTATGACAACGAATGTATTACGGAGACTGTGTGATATGAAACACGGGCCTCAAGGTGAGCGATCAAATTACAGGGGCGAAAACTTCCGAAAAACATTTTAACGCGTGCTCTTGCAAACTGTTTCCTCCGCTCAATCCCTTGTCTTTTTATTCGTTATTTTTTGTTGAACAGCTTGGTTAAAACTATCAGGAGCTCCCTGTATATAATAGGCGAAGGCAAGTCGCACTACACTGAGTTCGTATACATGCGCGTATGCAGAGTTACATACAAGATCGAGATGCAGTCGGCGAAGACCAAAATTAACAGATGAGCAGACAAGGAATGTAGAAAATAGCGCATGCAAGGAGATATGGCAGTCAACAGTGAGCTGCAGCACAGAATCTAAAAGAGTATGAGACATAATAAACAAGAGCACCTAAATCCAAAAAATGGAAGCAAGTTGCGGTTACATTGTGGTTACTATGCCGAGCAGCATCTAGTAGTCGTTCAGGATGCTCGTGTCCTCAAAAAAATTTTCGAGTGCGTTCAGTGATTTACGCTGTCTTCTTTTCGATGGCCAAGGGCCGAGCAATGTTGCGACTGATAATGGTCAGTGAGGATCAATGGAGTGTAGTTGCTCTAGCTGCTGTCTGCACGTAGCGTGTCCGGGGCATTCAAGGAGTAGATGTCGAGCATCTTCATCGTCGTTGCCACAGGAGCAAGCCGGGGATGAAGCCCGTTTTATGCGATATAGAAAAAAGCTTTGTGTATGTAGTGTAAGGCGCAGTCGATTAAATAGTGCCTCGGTACTTTTAGAAAAGTTCTACATCCAGCTCGCATTTGACTTGGGGGTCCACTTCGTGTAAAGGATCGATTCCTGACTATATTGACTAAACCAGGTTGACATATAATTCCTGCTTTATAAGGTGGAAGCCTTATATGTCTCATCATTCAGTCGACCTTCAAAGTCCTTGAGCGAAAACGAATCGACGACACGAATGGTACCTAAACTATCGTCATCAGCAGCTCATACCCCCGTAAGCAAGCAGGATGGATGGGTAAGCGAATTCAGAGGATGAGTAACCGAATGAAGTGGATGACTAAGCAAATTAAGAGGGTCAGTAAGCGAATTACGCGGATGACTCAGGCGAGTTAAAGGCAATATAATTAGGACTGACGACTAAGCGATTCAAGAGGATGACTAAGCGCATTAGACTAATCGAATCAAAGGAATGAGTGAGCGAATTAAGAGGATGAGTTAGTGAATTAAGAGGATGAATAAGCGAATTAAGATGGATGACTAAGCGAAGTAGACTAAGCCATATAAGGGGGATGTGTGCGTCATGTGTCCGTCTTTAATACATCGGCACTTGGGCTTTCGCTTCAAGTCGTCTTAGGGATACCATAATAGAGCCTGGGAATTCTTACTTTTAGTTTTCGTCACCTATCGACTGGCGAAAAATAGATCATATGAGTTTCTGCATCTTTATGGGCCGCTTTTGCGAGCGAGTCCGCGAATTCGTTGTCCGCTATGCCAGCACGTCGCGGGACCCATGCACTGCAATTATGTTTTCTTTCAGTAGCTTGAGTCAAACTGTTTAGTTCTTCATTATTTATTCGTACATGTGGTTGGTTGTCATCAATATTTTCAAGAATGCTAAGGCTGATAAGGAGTCTACAAATTACCCACTTTTTTGGTGTCTCATACGTTTTGAAAACATATGTGGCTTGAGAATTGCCACTAAGTCCGCTATTGGTGACGACGCGCGTCCTAGCCGACAAACTTACTTCACCTGCAAGGATTGTATAACATAAGCGGCTGCCATAATTCATTTGTTAACAGAACCGTCATTGTATACACGTCACTACAATCCTGATACCTGTCCAATAGCTGATGTGATGCTAATTGCGTCGCTGCTAGGGTGGAAACGTTGATTTTCCTTTCGTTATTCTCTCTTGAAACACCAGAACGCAATTTCTTTCTCATTCTCATATCTCTTCCTCCCTTTCAAGAAGGCACCCTCAATTGACCTTACGTACTATCGTTCCCAGGGGCCGCCTCTCGTAACCCGAGTAGCACAAACATCTATACGCGAGATTAACCATTTTTTAAGGCGAAAACCTTATAAATGCCCGATGACGCGAAAAATCTGGTGAGCATCCGGCGTTAACATCGGATGGCAAGAAAACTCACCTGACCTAGTGATAACGTCACGTATACCCGGCGCTGGACCTCCTGCGGCTCGCACTGCGAAATCTGACCGTGAACAGCCACGGTGTCGGATGGACGCCGTGGCCCATACCGAAAAACCGACCTGGCCCACTCTCAAAATTGGATTAAAGTGGATTGTGGTGTGAAAAAGTCGATTGAGGTGGATTAAAGTGAATTAAGGTGGATTAAGGTGAATTAGCTTGGTACAAATTAGAGCAAGGTGGATTAAGGTGGAGTTTCAATTAAAGGTGATAACTTAGACAAATCCTAACGCTTTCGCCTTCAAATCACGTAAGTATACTTAAGTGACTGTCAACATTTTGTCCAGAGCACTGAGACATAGCGAGTGAGAGGCTCGACTGTTATCGCATGTGCACGTGAAAGACTTCCAGAAGGAAGGTGCGTGTGAGCCCATCATTGTGGCAGTGATGACGGTGCTAGCCAACGTATAGTTGAGTGTTGTAGCTTATGTGACTTGTTGTTGTACCATCTTAAAAGAAACGGAATAAGCCAGATGCTAATGGGAGCACGGCACATAAGAATGAAGGCGATGAATGCGCTATAGCGCGTGTTCCAGTAGGCTCCCAGGAAACGAGAGTTGCGCTGTGAACATAATCAGGTGGGCACTGCTGTCACGCTCGATTATGCCCTTACCTGTCATATAGCACCACTATCGGCAGAGAGCAGTGTAGGTTCTTTCTTTTTTTTTATTGAAATAGTTATTATCTTCTCCGACTCCCTTGAATCGCAATTTCAGCGGTTCCTATATCAGTGAGATTGTATCACAAATGAGGTCTTGTTGCGCCGAATGCCACGTGTGACTAAAAGATGCACTCAGCTCCGCAATATTGAGTAATGCGTGTTTGCACGATTGCGCAGAGTTAGATTAATTTTGTTCTTTCGCATTCCTGATTCAATCATAATACAGAAAGTACACCGAGAACAAATCTAGGAGCGACCGTTCGTCTCTTAGCTAAATTGGGAGGAGATTCGGCCATGTTCGACATTTATTCATTACCTTTTCACGATGCTGCTGTTTCCTCATACCCATGGCTCACCCTCTTTACTTTCTATATTATAAGTTCTGTAAAGGGGTCTGGTCCGCACAAGTAGTTTGCGTGGCATGCGCGACTCTCTGTCACTCATGCGTAATCACGCTACGCCTTTCTTTTCTGCACTATTGACGAAGGACGTAAGAACGTGCCCTTTTTATTCCGTACAGCCCGGTTATTCTTGTATAGCCTACGGGAGTGGTATGCTATGCAAATGAACAAATAATTTCCATTGAGAGTTTATTCATTGGCATTCTGTACCGATATCTATTTGCAACGAATAATGCCATATCAGAGAAAGGGCGCTTGGAAAAGGCGCAGACTCTGCGCTCTTTAACTGTCTATAGGCCGGAAGCGCGTATAGTGCATTGTGGTAGGCCGGCTCCAGCGTGAGATAGGACACGTTGTATGCCCGAGCCGGCGACGTCACAGCCCGCCAAACGCCCCTGGTCACGCTGGCCGTGCAATGACGTTAGACTCCAGAAAGTCCACTTTTTGCCGGTGTAGCTTAACCGCACGCAGCGCGTTAAAGGCCATTATATATCCACGTCCTAATGAAGTCTGGCTTCGCAGCCGTAGAAACTGCATGCACACCCAATTCAAGACACTGTATTCCCCCCAAGAAAGCGCGCTATTAGCGGCGAGAAGTTGGAGTGGCGCCCTCTCGTGACTGACGTCACGGCCAGAACGCCACTGGCTCCGGCTCGCTCGGCTCCCGCGTGCGCTCGCTCACTTTGGGCATGCTCGGAGTATTGGGTGCGCCAGCCGTACTTCCTCGACGATAGTTTGGCTGCTGTCAGCTGTCACGCTTAAACTGGAGCTTTTTTTTTTTTCGAAACTGCGTTTATCGTGAAAATCTGCTGCTAGGTATAACATAGGTAAGCTATGTAGATTTGCAGGAGTCTACTGCTTTTGCAATGGAGAGTTGCCGCGTGTCTGTCCATAAAGATTGCGTAAGAAGAATGTTTGCAAATTCAGCATGGAAAACTTTGTATGATGTTTCGCTCGAAACATAGCATTCTCTTAGTACTTAGTTATGACAGACATGTTTTACACGGAACAGCAATCTTTGTATTTGATGTCAACTTCACATATAAATCACTGTGTTAGAATACGATACTGCCTGCGAAGCTTTCCTCAAGCTTCAAATTGCGCTGGCGAGTTGTGCTACTCTAATGTGGGCACTGTAATCATGCTTAAATTGAAGAGTTGGGCGCACATTTGGTATGAAAACGTTTACTACTACTTTCACCGCTCCCGCAAACTGCCACCAAGAAAAAGCATTGTTAATGGCTGTTAACACAACTTTGCGTCATGTATGGTATAGCAGTCACTTGAAAAAAAAGTTTCGTGGTTATAAAGATGAAGAGCCAAGCCATTGCAAGCGATGGAATCTTTCTTAGTAGCCTGCAGCGGCTTTTATCGGCAATATGGCAGACAGCTCCCGCAAAGGAAGAAACAGACTTTCGTTATTGCATTCCAACGAGGCATGCATTGTTCGTGAAACCCAATGGTTCACTACAACTTCGAATTGAAACCGTATGAAGCAGTTCTTTAAAGTGCCATTTGGAATGCCTATAGTATTCTAGAGGCACTAGAGTGTAGCTGAGGCTGCCTGGAAGAGGAAAATCTAACTACCATCTGCATCACGATGTCTCGAACAACACTGGCGTTTAATTATATGAAATTAGAACTATTTGTTTCATTAGTCCATATAAGACCGCCGCATATACCCGCCTCATAAAGAATAAGACACTATATGCAGGCCTTATTTGAAACCACTTGATTTTGGGGAATTCTGTATCTTCAAACTTATTGTCCGTCACCAAACTGGAGCAGTGTTAAGGCACGTCTAGCTTCAGTCCGGCCTTTCTTTAAAATTTAAGTGGTATCGCCCGCATTTCAGGGCACATCCAAAGCAAGTGTGGAGCATCTGACATTAACACAGGAGCCGAGTACTATGTTGACTTAGCGAAATGAAGTAAATATAGAGCAAATGCCAGATGACAAATGATGCTGCTAAGTTTGCTGCGTTGAAGTCGACCTGTTATGGATGAACGGGCTACGCGCAGCGAGTTCAGTTGCCCTTATGCAACGTGAACTGCTGTGCGACGCACGCACGAAGCAAGGCAAGGCAAGCATCTGCGATAAAATGCCCGTGTTTATTGCGCAATCTTAGGACACCGGTCAAAATTTATAACATGTACAATGCGCACAGTAAAATTCTTAAAACTCTGCAAACATACCCTGAAATATCAGCTACTACAAAAATCACTTTACATTATCCTTGATGCCATTACTACTGGAAAGGTCACGGTTCAACGAGCTACCGGGTTTTGGGGCGAGCCGAGCGGGCATAAATGACAGTTGACTTCCCAGGTTTCGAAGAAGCAGGTTCGGAAGTCGCGGAAAGCGCCATGGCTGGAAGCGTGACAGCAGAGTCTGTCGTAGTTGCGACGGTGATGCCTTCTGCCGTAGTCGCAGTCGGTGGTGCCTCGGTACCAGGAATTGTTGGAGCTGCTGCAAAGGGCGGGGCTGAAGTGAACCTAGCTGACCGTACGGAGACTGCGCCCACGGTCGCCGGAGAAGCTCCAAGCTGTTTTGGTGCAGATGTAGGCACAGTCCCTGCATTAGATTCGACGAAAAGCGGGGTGGGGGATTTGGTTCCAGCCGGTGTTACGGTGGCCGTATTTGCCTGCTCACGATGTACAGGACCAAAAGTGTACTCGTCCGTCGAAGTCACCAGGGCAGTGAAGGGGGCAGCGCGCGGATCCAGGGAACCTAGGGCAGTGGCCGTGGTGGCAACAGCGTTTGTGAAAGCCATAGTCGACACTGAACCACGAGCAGACGTCTCGGAGGGTGCAGCTGTGATTGGCAAGGGTGACTGCGATACCAGTGGGGTAGAATCCACACCAGTATTGAGCCGAACTGCGACCCGGGTTGTTGACGAGACCTCTTGTTGAACGGAAGCAGGTATATCGGTCGAAGCAATTGTGGTAGCTTGGACAGGAAAGGTGTCAGCGAGCGGAGTCGGGACACCTAGAGTGGAAGCAGGAGCGCCAAGTGTGCTAACCACTACAGGAGCGAGCGTCGATATCTTTGTCGTCGGGCGGGATCGAGTTGTCGCCTTCGCTACCCCCGTGCTTGGAACTGCCATTTCCAGACTGGGCGCAGTTGTCGCATCAGTAAGGACTGACGGACGTGCTGGGACGGAAGCAGTGGTCATCGGTTGATGGCCGAACTTTGTGATGACGGCCAGCTTCTTTTGGATAACCACTGTATGGGGCACAGAGGTGTTTTGAAGACTAGTGGCAGATGCGTTCTGTAGGAGGGCCATCACCGGGTTGACCTTCCCGATGGAAGTGGCGATATGGCTACCGACTCCGTATGAGCCGGAGTGCGACGTCAGCGGCGCAGCGGGAACCGTGGTATCAACAGGAACTTTGACGACGCGGCACATCAAGGCTGGGTTCGCTTTCGATGCCACCGGCGTTGTTGCGGATGGAGTCACTGCAAAGTGGTGGTGGCGATTGTGCTGATGCCCGTGGCCAACTTGGTGCTGGTAAGCGTTAGAGAACCGACCCTGTCCTTGATGTACTACATGCCCATGGGCTTGGTGAACATGACCAGCGTGCGAGCCATGGTGCGCTGGCAAAGCGTGACTGGAGTGCCCTTGAGCCTGGGCTGATATGCTGTAGCCATGATGGCCCGGCAGCTGTGCCGGGTGGCTTTGCATAAAGTCGAAGGTCCGTGCTGCAAGGTATTGAGCCTGCCCCGCGAGCAGGCAAACGGCCAACAGAAATAGGGACACGGGCTTCATCTTGACGGGGTGAATCAACCTGGGAACATGTAACAAAAGAGATGCTATTATTAATACATGCACACAATGCACAAAAATAAACTACTTGGAGCAGCGACTGCAGACTATAGAATAGAACAGAAGATCATCGTACCTTTCCGCTGCTCTGATCTTTCCAGGAATGGCGGCCGCAAGGATTTGGCTCACATGTTTTACAGCTGGTTTAATGCCACTTACTCGCACCCTATTGGTCGACTCAGAAGTGCTGTGGCGTCATCTGCCTCAAGAATAGCGTGAGTTGCTCTGTCCTCGTGGAACGTAAAGGCAATAGATAACATTTCAAGTTCTCGTGGATAAAAGCCGTAAAAGAACAAGTAGCGTCACATGATCGGGCGTCTGCAAAGGTGCTAGGTCACAGCTGTTCAAGCGTAACGCCACAGAACATGTTCTTGAAAGACGTCGCAGCGAATGATCATGCTGATAGCTGCTATTGCATTGATGATAAGCTTGGCGAATTATGTAAGATATTGCGGGAAGATCTTGGCTTTTGCAATAATCGCTGTGGCGTAATAGTCACCTGAGATGTTTCAGCCGAGACGATTAAATGGACACCAGGCCTCTATTCACTCCTGTTTGCCTTATGTTCAATGTTTGGGTTATTTCTAAGAATATATTATAAAGGAAAGATGAGGTTTGTCCTCAAGGAGAGGATTTAAAGCAAATCTTTCTATGTAGCACTGATTCGTGCGTGAGCGCCGAAAACGCGCTGCAGGAAAGCCAACTTACACAATGGAACTATCTGCGCACACAATAGAACAACGGCGTACGACATACGTATCGTAGAACTCTACAGTTTACATTCTCAGTCGTACCGATAAGAACAATGGGAACTGCAACGCCACGCTACCCAGATGAACTGTATATATCTGCATTGCATTACGCGTGTCACGCAATGCATTCCCGGCCGTCACCATGCGTAGGTCTCGGGTGCAGCGCACGGCAGAAGAGACTGCCGTACGCAAACGTAAGCGCGAGCGCGATCGTGCCCGTAAGGCCAATCTCGTGTATCGGCAACGGCAGAGCCTCTGACCGTCTACCACAGCGATCACAAGGCAATACTGGGCAAGTGTAGAGTCGTCCGTAAAAGTGTGAGTGTGTGTGTGTAATCAACGGCTACATGATCTAAAATGAAGGCTATGCAACTTAACGAAATGTGTCTTCATTCAACTTCAACGTTCAAAAAACACAATCCTAAACAAGCAATCAAATCACATATTCACCGCATCAGATCGCTTAGCATTTCTTCGGTTCGTTGCGTGGTCGTTGGCTTTAGACTTTGATTCAGTTTGCATGGGAGAAAGCTTCGCGTTCAACCATCTTTCTGTAAAAAAGGGGCTTTGATTATTTTTTTAATCGTAGCGTGAGTGGAAAGGGACAAAACAAAATAAATACAATGCCTTTGATTATTTTTTTAATCGTAGCATGAGTAGAAAGAAACAAAACAAAATAAAGACAATGCCAATTACGGGTACACAATAAGAAAAACAATTAACAGCAACAATGCACCAAGCTTTTAGAAGTATAATAAATGGGAGAAATATGAAATAGAGTGCCCTTTGTCGTAGCAATCAGTGTCCTCAAACTTGAATGAAAACTGAACGAATTCCTTCAGCGTTCCATTTTTGCTGAAATCTTCGTAATAATTGCAATGTCGTTCAAATTTATGTTATAGAAAATCGCCTTTTAACAAAAAAGGTTAACGTCTAGGAATTAGATAAATATGTCCTAAAGCTACAGTGCAAGCCGCAATGCAGTACATGCGGTAGTTTCTCCTAAATATGGTCACAACTGAGACACAGTTCGCAAAAATCATGTATCCCATGCTTGTTCTTGAACATTTATTTCTAAATCACAATAATCAATTTCTTTATATTATATATATTTGGAATCTACAAGGATTAAGATTTTTTATGGTATATACCCCCACTTTATATCTTAACTAGAAGAGCCGCCACGGTTGCTCCGAAAGTACTGAAAACGTGGGGCGCGTGCTGCCGGAGTGGGACCGCCGCCTTAACGCTGTCGCGTAAAAAGTGTATTGCGGCGTCGATGGCTACGCGATGGCGCCAGAGTAGCGCGCGTCGTCTGGTAGGTCTGTCGGCGCGCCGGCTGCTGTGAATCGCACGTCGCCCCCGCGCTGGCTCGCGTCGTCTCCATATTAGCGAGGCAATGGCGAAACACTTCGCTCCGTTTGCAACGTGCCGCACGAGACAGATTGTCCGCGCCAGCCAATATATCGCGAAATGGAAACACGTATAGGGCTTCGCTTAAATTTCGCATTATGGAGTATCGTAATAGTCGTTGAATTTTTTTTTCCTGCGGCAAAACGTTCAGCTGCTAGCAAATTAACGCTGTGCCCGATGTCACAAAATGCGGCCTGCATGTGGGAGGAACTGTTCGCCCTCGCTGCCCAGTGCGCGCCTTCAGCATCTTATTATTATTATTATTATTATTATTATTATTATTATTATTATTATTATTATTATTATTATTATTATTATTATTATTATTATTATAAAATTCATAAGGAGTCGAATCCTCGATCTTTGGTGGGAGTCGAACCCACCCCTGTGGTGTTAATTAAGGCGAATTTAATTAGGACCCACAGCCTTTGGTCGGAGTGGAACACACGACATTTGGTGTTAATAAGAACGAATTAGGCCATTAATTTCTCTATAAGAAAGCCTGAAGCCGAGACGAAGAAGCGTCAGCACTCCCTGTTGTGTTAACTAAGGCAACGTTAATTACGATAGAGTTAATTAAGGAATTCGAATCCACGAACTTTGGTGGGAGTCGGACCGACTTGTAGATATGAGCGAACCGGCCGTATCTCCAATTTGGATTCCGATTGCCGTCGCGAACGTCGAAAGTCGAACCCTCGACCTCTGGTGTTAATTAAGGCGAAGCGAACTAAGGCACAGTTAATTAAGATAGAGTTAATTACGGCACTCGAACCAACGACCTTTGGTGGGAGTCGAACTCGCGACCTTGGGTGTTAATTAGGGCGAAGTTAATTAAGACACATGTAATTATTGCATCTAATCCACAACCTTTCGTGGGATAAAACAAGTAGTAGGAAGAAACAAAACATTAGAATGAAAATCTCAAGTAATGTAATGAATGTCTCGTGAACGGGCAGGCTTTCCCCTTCTTCCTCTTTAGCGTATGCTAAGTGACTGTCAACTTTTCGTTTCTTAGGGTGATAGACCGTTTTGGCACAGGTACCCTGTTGGTTACGCCCACCTCTGCGGTGTTTTAATTCATTCAGTTGAGGCAGCGACTAGCCGGCCGCGATTTCCTGCGGGCGACATAGCACGTATAGCACGACCTGTTTTCGGTAGAAGGCAATGAAAAAGGAACAGAAAGGGACGACGACACACGCTTGACAGCGAACTGAATGTTTATTGTTAATTTTCCGCACTTTGGCCAAAATGAGACAACATGCAGCATCTTTGGAAGGAATCTCCGCCGGGCATCTCACCTTCCATCATCGCCATTAGACCGTACAATTTCACCACACCAAGATTTTAGAATAGAGCAAAGAAAAGCTGACGCGCGAAATTGGCCATTGTCGGAAGCCGGCAAATCATGCATCAGTACACCATTGATACCACTAACAGAAAAAGAAAAGGGTATATGCGCAAACGCGGTCTCTCACCCTAAGAAACGAATAATCAGTGTGACAAAATAAAAAAATTAAAAAGAGCTCAGAAATGGTTGTCCCGTGTTATACATAATGTGGAACAAGAATATGAAATATTCAGTTGCTAGTCCAGCGTGTGTCGCCGTCCCTTTCTGTCGTTGTCAGCGATTTCCGCTGGAAACCTTTTGTGCTTGAAAATAATTTAAAGAAAAACACTGATGGTGCGGACTGGACCATGAGGGCAAGCACCTCCGCCCACATGCAGCCCGCATTTGGCGGCATCGGACGCAGCGTTAATTCTTTGCTGCAGCTGAAGCTTTTGGCAACAGGAAAAAGGAAGAACGTGCCCTATAGTAGAAGGAAGCGGCCCACGAGACTCCAAGGATGGACGTCGGGGTCACAGTGTGCAGAAGAAAACACTAAAATGGTGTGGCTCAAAATGAAAGGAGCCAAGAGCAACATGCCGTTAATTCTCGTTCTATCGCTAAAGTTTATGTGCTTTTTAGTGATCGAGAGCGATGTCTTCTGCTGCTCATCTTTTAACGCGGCAGCGTTAAGGGCCCCCGTGTCGAAAAAAATACGGCGTCGCCGCCGGCGTACCATGAGTGAAAATTCCCGTATATATTTAGGTATATGTATATTCGACGCCTTGCTATATGACATGCGGTATATGCGGGTTGTATTGCCACACCATTCTGTCACTAAAGTTGCTCATACCTTGTCTTTCATTCTTGGCAAAGTTATTCCTCGGAATTTGGAGAATGACCACCCACAAACAAATGTCATGAAATAAAACAGCGACAGCGGATGCCTTTTCTGTTAAATCTTCTCAGGCTGAAATATTAAAAGTGCGAAACAATAACAGAAACCTGAAAATTATGTAATTTTTTGGCGCGGCTGTGCGCAACGTCCGGGATTGGCCCACGCAAGAGGCCGCGTTTCTACCAGAAAGCTCGCCTTCATGCATAGCGGTCGCCGCAAGCATTTATTTATTTATTTATTTATTTATTTATTTATTTATTTATTTATTTATTTATTTATTTATTTATTTATTTATTTATTTATTTATTTATTTATTTATTTATTTATTTATTTATTTATTTATTTATTTATTTATTTATTTATTTACAAGTACCTTACAGGCCTCGCAGAGGCATTGTGTAAGGGGGGGGGGGGCGATACAAAGTAAGAACAAAGAACAAAATGAACAACACAAAAAAAAAATGTCCAAGTACAAAACTATATAGTCATATGTATGTCACATGAATAGGCAAATTTGAAACACATAAAAGAAATTCAACAGCGTGTTGGGCAGATCGAATGAAGCGTAGTGAAACAGACTACGCAGTTTACCGGTACGAGTTGGGATAACAAACAGAACTTAATGCAACTGCATCAACCAGAAATGGTTGATGAGATGCTCACGAAATTTAACGTGATTACGCTGAAGGGCGATACTGTTTGGAAGATCATTCCACAGTCGTATGACACACGGTAGTGACGAGTAGTTAAAAGTATTAGTGGTGCCGTAGACACGGGCGTAGCTGAAGTCATTGTGTAATCTGTGCGATAAGTGAGAGGAACGTTTTAATTGTGCTAGCGGTGATCGAGTGGCAGTGACATTTCACGGTAAACCTTACGCTTACATAAGCTGCAGTTGCCGGGGGGCGTGAAAAACCAGTCAGGGATCTTTGAATGTTATCGCGTTCCACGCTTAAAGGTAAAGCTTAAGCGTCTTCCAATTTTAGGCGCCGTCTTCGAAGTGGTGCGCCGCCTGAACGAAAGCGAGACGGACCGACGGACGAACGAACGAGTGAACGAATGAACGGATGATCAAGAGCAAACCCGCTACCGTAGCTTAAAGGGGCCCTGAGTCACTTTTTATCAAAGTGGAGAAAGGCGTTTGAATTGAAAATAGGCTATTTCAGAAATACTTTGTCGCAAAAAGTACTTCAATGCGTTCAGCGGAAGCAGAGTTATTGGTAATCAAACACGGCCTCCGCAGTACTCCCGTTCTTTCTTCAATGCCTTGCACTGCGAAGGCTACGGCGGAGTGGGGCGGGGATACAACGCTCCGCCTTCTAAATCTCACCGTGGTGCGCAGTTCAAATTTCATTGTGTTCAGTTCAGTTCAGTTCAGTTTTATTTCCTTAGTGAGTGAGTGAGTACGAACTTTATTTAGGTCCTTAAAGACCCCTTTGCTAGGGGTATTACATAAGGGGTGGGTACAGTTGATGCAACAGAAACACAGGTATTCAGAAAACTACAAGAAAGCTACATTTCGCAAGTGCATAAAAACAGAAAGAAGGGGGAAAAATGCCAGTGAAAAAAGCTGATTATTTTTCAGCCAACAAAGACACATTTTCGAAGAACGATGTCGGGCAAGTGATTTCAGCCACGTGGTGGGGAAGGGCGTTCCAGTCTGATGCTGTGCGGGAAAAAAAAGACGAAGAAAAGGTAGTTGTATGGGAGCGTGGCCGTAAGACTTGTAATGGGTGCCCAGTTCGTAGCGATATGCGTGCGGGTGGTGTGATATATGGCTCGTGAATTAGGGAACTGTAAAAAAACTTATGAAAGAGGCAAAGGATGTCCGTAGCGCGACGACGTGCAAGGGGCTGGAGATCAGATTTTGCTCTTAAGGATGATACGCTTACGTCATATGAGTATGATGAATGGATGTATCTGACGACGCGGTTCTGAAAGGACTCGAGCGCGTTAACAAGATAGACTTGATATGGATTCCAGATGGGTGATGCGTATTCAACTTTCGGTCTGATAAGGGATTTGAAAGCTAGGAGTTTTACGTTCTGCGGGGCGTCACGCAAGTGTCGTCTCATGAAGCCAAAAGTTCTGTTAGCTGATGAAAGTATGTTGGAAATATGCGTACCCCAACTGAGATCATGAGAAAGTGTTACGCCCAAGTACTTAAATGATTCTACTGATTCTATGGGAACGTTTACTATTGTATAAGAGGACAGGAAAGGGTTACGGCGGCGGGTAAAAGATATATGCTTACATTTGTTGGGATTAAGAGTCATTAACCATTGTTCACTCCAAGACTGCACGTTGTTAAGACTTTGTTGTAAGGTGTTTTCGTCAGTAGCATTAGAAACTGGATGGCAAATCACGCAGTCATCAGTAAAAACTCGTATCTTGCAAGATACATGTAGGGGTAAGTCATTAATATAAATTAAAAAGAGAAGAGGACCGAGAACTGATCCCTGCGGGACACCAGAAGTTACAGGGAGTAGAGTGGATGATTTGTCATTTATAGAAACGAATTGGTAGCGATCAGTAAGGAATGCTTCGAGCCATTTGAGTACGTCACTGTGCAAGTTCAAAGAAGAAAGTTTTAGTAGTAAGTGGCGGTGAGGAACTTTGTCAAAGGCCTTTTCATAGTCCAGAAAAATAGCGTCAGTTTGTTGGTTAGAGTCAAGGTTTATATGCAAGTCGTGTAGAAACAAAGCTAGTTGCGTTTCGGTAGAGAAGCCCTTATGGAACCCATGCTGTGCCGAATGAAAAAATTGATTGGCGTCCAAGTGATTCATGATCAGGGAGTAGATGACATGTTCCATGATTTTGCACGGAATGCTAGTGAGAGAGATCGGTCGATAATTTAGCGGTGTGTTCTTATTACCAGACTTGTAGATGGGAACGACCTTCCCCACCTTCGAGGCATGGAGGCTGTAGAAAGTGACTGAGAAAATATAAGACACAAAAATGATGAAGAAATATATTTTGTATTTTTTAGCAGTTTAGAGTTTATATCATCTATACCTGCTGAGGATGAAAGTTTAAGGTTTTCAATAATGCGCAAAACACCATCAGGATAAAACACCACGCTCGGCATGCTAGAAGCTATGTTGCAGGGAACATTAGACAATGGAACGTTATTATCATTAGAAAATACTGAGGAAAATGCGTTGTTAAATATTAGTGCGCACTCAGTTTCAGGCATGATTTCCCCCGCATCATTTACAAGAGTTATAGTGCGTGTGTTCCCAGGGTTGATAACTTTCCAAAATTTTTTGGGGTTGTCTGTTAACATTTTAGGTAAGTCATTGTTGAAAAGGGACCATTTGGCATTGCGGACAGCACGTAAGTATTCTCTCTCAGCGGCGTAGTATTTTTCCCAAGAAGTTGAAAGGACGCGGATGTTAATCGAAGTCGAAGGAATCGAAGGAAAAGTCGAAGGAATCGAAGTCGAAAGGACGCGGACGTGGATGTTAACGTAGACGCCACGACTTCCAATTCCAACGCCACGACTTCCAACGTAAGCCAAACGCGGTTGTCCTCCGCGAGCCGCAGTTCACTTAGCCGGTGGACTCGTGGTGGCATCCCGCGGCGGCCGCGTTATCTACGCTACGTAGTCGACCACAGCTACCAATAGCAGCCACGTATGGGAATCCACTTTATTACGCTCGAGGTCGCGGGCTCGACCCGGCCACAGCGGTTGCATGTCGAAAGGGGGGGGGGGGGGGGGAGGGATGCTCGTGTACTGAGATTTAGGTGCAGGTTAACAAATCATAGGTAGTCAAAATTATTCCTGAGTCCCTCACCACGACGTGCCTCATAATCATTTCGTGGTTTTGGCACGTAAAACTTAATTTCTTTTTCTCATCAGGATAGATCCATTTTCTAGCTGTAACTGCGGCTTGCAGTAAAGAAATTCATTGTAGGGTTCGTTGCAAAGCATGTCGCGGGTAAGAAAAGTGAGTGAATTTGATAGTCACAATTGAGGCAAAATAGGAAACGATTAACCTCTTCCACGGCGGTCTCACTTCGATGGTGGCGAAATGCTAACACGCCCGTGTACCGGGCACTGGGTGCATTTCAGAGAACCCCACGAGATCGAAATTAATGCAGAGTCCCCCACTACGGCGTGCCTAATAATCATATTGTCACGAGCGGCGATCCTGTGGTCGGTGCTTGGACGATGACGACGACGCGTGGTTTTCTTGTGTGCACGCGCTCTCCTGAACGATTGCTGCAGCGTTGTGCGCCTTACCCTGTAAATATATCCATTGTATATATATTCTCCCCGTAACCTCTTTGGTGGACGTGCGGGGTACGCTCGCTACAACACCGGGAACTGGATCTTCGCAGCGGACGACGCGTTGCTGCCACCACATTGACCGACCAAGCGATTCAGTGTGAGCAAGACCCGTCACCGGTCATTCTCTTGCACCCTCGTGATCCCGGGACATTCAACGGCACAAGCGGCGTGGACGTCGATGCATGGCTGGCAATGTATGAGCGCGTCAGCCGCACTAACAAGTGGGACCCGACCATAATACTGGCGAATCTCATCTTCTATTTGCGGGGCACTGCGCTACTCTGGTTCGAGACACATGAGGCAGATCTGACGAGTTGGGACATCTGTAAGCAGAAATTACGCGATCTATTTGGGAGACCTATCGCACGACAACTAGCGGCCAAGCAGGAGCTCGCAATTCGTGCTCAGACGTCCACGGAGCCGTACATCTCGTATATTCAGGACGTGTTGTCTCTGTGCAACAAGGTCGACAAGGACATGCCTGAAGTGGACAAAGTGGGCCACGTACTGAAAGGCATAGCCGATGACGCATTCAATCTGCTACTGTGTAAGAACTGCTCAACGGTGGAGTCGGTCATCGCTGAATGTCGTCGTTTTGAGCTGGCCAAAAGTCAACGTATCACTCACCGCTTCGACCGACTTCCCAATACGGCTGCCACGTCCTCCTGCGAAGGTTTAGCCACGCTTCGGCAAGCGCAAGCTCCTAGAAAACGTCACCAGGATCGTCTGTCGAGAACTCGAGGCCATGGCACCCGTTACCCCTCATGACGGTATGCAAAGCAACAACCTGGCTCCGATTTCGCTAATTCAGGCCGTTGTTCGCCAAGAGGTCGCGAATATGGGCATTTTACCCACCTTTGATAACGGTAATGGTGCTACCAACCCGGTCTACCCTGTCATCGCTGCTGCTACACCGAACACGACCTTCAGGCCACGTTATCGAAATCCAGCCGATTGGCGCACACCTGATGACCGGCCCATCTGCTTCACGTGCTCTAGGATTGGACATATCACCCGCCATTGCCGCAGCCGCTGGCCCACCGTCCTATCGACCAAACACTTACAATCGCCCGGACCGTGCACCATATGCCCCGTCATTCCATCCTGAGGCCTCAGGTGCTGAACGTCCTCCTAGGGAAAACCGGATCAGCCGCTCACCATCGCCCCAGCGCCGTCAGTCCCGCTCGCCCCAACCTCGCCGCTCATGACAATATCATGGTTTTAGGAGGTAAAGCAAGCGAATAAAAGGAAGTGATAAACAGGGGGAAGATAAATTCAGTTTATCGATTAACATTCCTGGTCCATTTAAGGGCATGATGGCATGACGTCATCATAATCGTCACTGTCTTTCCTTTACTTTGTTCCGTTCCACTCACGCTACTGCCACAAAGCTGACTAGAAAGCTCTCATTCAGGGCAACCTCATCTTTCTTTTATAATAGATTTTTAGAAGTAACCGAAACACTTGTAATGATAAGGCAAACAGGCGTGATTAGGGGCCAGGTGTTCATCTAATTGTTTCGGTTCCAACATCTTACGTGGTCTTCTCCTGCTATGACGTCACAGCGTTTATTGCAGAAGCCAAGATCACCCCACACATTCTTACATCATTCACCAAGCTTATCAGCAATGCAATAGCAGCTATCAGTACGATCAATCGCTGCGACGTTTTTCAAGAACACGTTCTGAGCCATTGCGCGTGAACAGCTGCGACCTAGCACCTGTGCAGACGCCCGATCACGTGACGCTATTTATACTTTTACTGCTTTTATTCACGAGAACTTGGCATTTTATCTATTGCCTTTACGTTCAACGAGGACAAAGAAACTCACGCTATTCTTGAGGCAGATGACGCCACAGCGCTTTTACGGTCGACCAATAGGGCGCGAGTAAGTGGCTATAAACCAGCTATAAAACATGTCAGCCAAATCCTTGCTCACGCCATTCCTGTAAAGATCAGCGTGGTAGAAAGGTAGGATTGTATTCTGTTATATTCTATAGTGTGCCGTCGCTCTTCCCAGTAGTTCGTTTTAGCATGTGAATTGTGTACATGCTTTGGTAATAGCATATCTTTTGTTGCATGTTCCCAGGTTTTTTCATCCGGTCAAGATGAAGCCCGTGTCACCCTTTCTGTTGGCCGTATGCCTGCTTGCAGTGCAGGCTGAAAATCTTACAGTACGAACCTTTGACTTCGTGCAAAGCCACCCGGCACAGCAGCCGCGCCATCATGGCTACATCATATCAGCCCAGGCACAAGGGCATTCCAGTCACGCTTTGCCAGCGCACCATGGCTCGCACGCTGGTCATGTTCCCCAAGCCCATGGACATGCAGTACATCAAGGACAGGGTCAGTTCTCCAACGCTCACCAGCACCAAGTTGGCCCCGGGCACCAGCAGAACAACCATGTCGGTAGCAATATCGCAACTTCCCTTAGTCACGTCTTCGGTAGGGTCGTCAACCCGGTGGTGGCCCTCCTACAGAACGCATCTGTTTGGCTTAACCGCACTGCTCACCAAGACCCCGGTGCCACTAGTCTTCAGCACAGCTCTTCACTGCCTCATATAGCGGTCATCAAAAAAGCTCGACCATCAACCGATGAGCACTGCTTCGGTCCCAGCACGTCCGGCAGTCCTTACTGATGCGACAACTCGCTCCCGCCCTGACAACAAAGCGATCGACGCTCGCTCCTGTGGTGGTTAGCACACTCGGCGCTCCTGCTCCCACTCTCGGTGTCCCGGCTCCACGCGCCGACACCTTTCCCATCGCGACTTCGACAATTGCTTCGACCGATATGCCTGCTTTCTTCCCTGAAGAGGTCTCCTCAAAAAGCAATGTAGCAGTCCCGGTTACAGATACTACAGCGACGGTGCCAGAGCCCCCCGTAACAAGCCCCCTGACGTCTACTCATGCTACGTTGTATACCAGGGCAGCGACTGCTCACACCACAAGCTCCTCCCTAGGTCCCCTGAATCTGCGTGCCAACTCCTTCACTATTTCATCCACTGATCTGCCTGCTTCCATTCAAGAGGTCTCGTCCACAACCCGTCTCGCAGTCGATACTACAACACTGGTATCGCAGTCCACGTTGCCAAGCGCAGCCACACTCGCCGAGAGGACTGCTCGTGCTACATTGTCTACTATAGATTTTACAAGCACTGTTGCCACCACGGCCCCTACCCTAGGTTCCCTGGATCCGCGCGCTGACCCCTTCACTGCCCTGGCGACTTCGACGGACGAGTCCACTTTTGGTCCTGTACACCGTGAGCAGGCAAGCACGGCCACCGTAACATCGCCTGGAACCAAGGCCCCCACCCCGCTTTTCGTCGAATCTAATGCAAGGACTCTGCCGAAATCTGTACCAAAACAGCTTGGAGCTTCTACGTCTCCTGCGACCGTGGGCGCAGTCTCCGTACGGCCAGCTAGGTTCACTGCAGCTCCGACCAGCGTAGAAATCACTTCAGCCCCGCCATTTGCAGCAGCTCCAACAATTCTTGGTACCGAGGCACCACCGACTGCGACTACGTCAGAAGGCATCACCATTGCATCTACGACAGACTCTGCTGTCACGCTTCCAGTCGTGGCGCTTTCCGCGACTCCAGAACCTGCTTCTTCGCAACCTGGGAAATCAACTGTTTATGCCCGCTCGGTTCGCCCAAAAACCCGGTAGCTCGTTGAACCACGCCCTTCACAGCAGTAATGGAATCGGCGATACTGTAAAGTGATTTTTGTCGTAGCATGCATGTTCAGCGCATGTCGGCAGTGTTTTAAGCTTTTTACTGTGCGCATTGTACATATTATAACTCTTGACCGGTGTCATAAGATTGCGCAATAAACACGGGCATTTTTATCGTAGATGCTTCCTTTTCTTTGCTTCCTGCTTACGTCGCACGCCCGTTCACATTGCACAAATGCAATGCATTCGCTGTGCGTAACCCGTTCATTCCATACCAGGTCGACTTCAACGCAACGAAGTTAGCCTTATTTTTCATCGGACGTTTGCACTGCTTCTTTCATTCCGCTAACTAAACATAGTACTCGGCTCCTGTGGCAATTTGAGATGCTCGACACTTGCTTTAGATGTGACCTGGAATGCGGGCGATCCTACTTAACGTTTAAAGACAGGCTGCATTGAAGCCAGACGCACCTGAGTACTACACTGGTCTGGTGACGGACAATAAGATTGAAGGTGCATTGCTACAATTCCTGCACGATGCCGAGTTGGACGCATTTGATTATCATTTAATCGTCATATTCCTATCCTAACAGATGCTCTACATAAATGAACTAGTTTGTCCGTATTGTTACATGGGACGAAACTTCAACCGTTGTCGCTTATTATCCTGAGAGCGCACTCATAAAACGGCGTCGTCTTCCACAGGCTTCATGCGAAACGAATTCATCAAATAGTCGTATACCTCGCACTCTGAATGCAGTTATAGATTATAGACATACAAGTTGCACGATATTACGGGGAAGACATTTACTTATTCGTTACCTATATTCCGCCCGAGGCACTGCAGTAGAGGTGTTGCAAAGCATTGGGACTGCACCAAGTGAGACTGCATTGCTTGGAAGTGATACAGATCTAAACACGCCCTTGATGGCACATAATAGTATGAATGTTGCAGATCAATGAATAAAAATTACAACAGATAACCTGTTGAAAGTGGCCGAGCAGGAAACAAAGTACTACACATAAAAGTAAATACAAGCGCTATGACAGTTACTGCAAATATGTGTTCAGTGCCTCAAAAAAAATCTGGGTCACCTGTAGTTTACGTCATAGACTGTGAGTTCATTCCCCTGCATTCATTCCATGCAAGTAAAAAAAATGAATTTCGAAAGAACAAAAAGGGACGTTCGTGTAGCTATTGCCTTTATGTTTAGCGGGTGGTAACGGCGTAGTGAAACATGTCTGAGGGTGAAGGTAAACATGCCTTAATTTTTACATATAATGAAGTAGAGAAAGTTCACTGGCCTAGTAAAACTTGCTGCTGGGCTTGTGGGTACATAACTGGTGTGAAATAGACGCGCGAAAGCCACGGAATGAAGACGAAAAAGAAAAGGGCGTCTTCACGACCTCTGCTTTCTCGTTTTCGATCCGTGGTTGTTGCGTCTATTTCACAAGTGTTCGTTGGCCTACTCGCTTCAAAATTAAAGCGTCTATAGTGCGCTATTTTATAAGCACAGCACTAAAGCTGCGAAGTGCGACTTTCTTTTAGGACGCGGATATAAATTGACTTACAAAAAGTCACGTGCAGCTACGCTACACCGGTGAAAGTGGTCTTCTTGCAGTGTGACGTCACTGCACAGCCAGCCTGATCAGCGGCGTTCGGCGTGCTCTGATGTCGCCGGCGCGGGCATAGAACATGTCCTGTCTTACGCTGCAGCAGGTCGACCACAATGCACCATACGCGCTTCCAGCCTACAGTTCCAGAGCGCAGAGTCTGCGTTTTTCCAAGCGAAAGAAACGCTAGCGCGCTGGACACTTGCCGACATGCGCTGTGGTAACATCTGACCTCCGCTTCGGGCCTAGCTAAGCATGTCAAATTCTATAGCGAATAAATTTTCGGTGCTTCTGGTGTCACCTGCGTGACGTATGATGATGATGATGATGATTTATTGCCATCGCCTTCGAAACGGGATGGTGGGAAACAGTCACCTAGCCTGCTTGAGTTACTCAGGTATGCTATAATGCTTTTTATTCCACCATTTGTGTATACATCTCTTTATTCTGGTTTTCCCTTCTTCAAAGCTTCTCTATCTACCTTGTACCGCTACCTATGCATGTAACAGATCCGGTCGTATCAATCTCTTCCCTGCTTTTTTTTTTTCACTAATACTCTAAACGTTTCTTGTTTATCTCGACTGCTGGCCGGTTGATGCTTCCGTACACTTTAAATCCAAGCGCTTCTGGGAGGTATACGTATCAGACTCCTCCGGCCGCCACCTGGCACTTCGAAAACGTCGGGCTATATCGCTGCCTTTAAATTGCCCCCCCCCCCCCCCCCCTTATTTTATACACGCACCGAGATTCATGCCCTTGCTATGTGCAGAAATGGTGAAGTTGACGCCGTTTCGCGCTTCGCGAATTAGGCCATTCGGTCTGTCGTGTCCACTTCGCAAATCCGAGCGGTATTACCGTCTGTAAAACCGCAGGCTGGTTCTTTAAACTCGACACGCGTGTTGACTGTGGAAGTTCAAGTGTCGGTGTAACGTATTTGAAAATCTGAGCAATCCCCGAGGAATGCTTCAGGTCAATTGTCTAGAGATGCCCACTCGACCTGGGCGACATTATAAGACCGGGTACTGCAGGAACAAGTGGCTAGCTAAGCCTGTTTCGGCGCGACAATGTAACACGTGTCCGCTGTGGTGCACCAGCGATGGCCAGGAGGCCCTACGGCTGTTTTAATGTGTAACTAAAGAATACTGGTGCATTACGGTAGGAACTGAACGAAAATAGAACATCTTAACCTATAATAAACACGGGCTTGTATTAACGCTTGCTTATAGCCCAATGCGTCCAGCACAGTCTAGTATAGATATGCGCGTTGCTGGATGGCATGTGCACTCACATTATGGTAAGTCAGTGCAAATTTAGTACATGGTAAAAAACATAGCGAACGACAGAACACGCAAAAAGAGGCACACAAAAATTGGTTTTCTGTAGTGAGCGCTGTTTTCTACCATGTACAACAGGTAAAACTCATACAGTTTTCAATTAGATTGAGTGCCCATTTTGATCAAACGCTGGCGACATGGCCCTCAAGGTAAGCAGTCAAATAGCTGGAACGAAAACTTTCGCAGAAGAAAAAATTCTGACAGAGAGAGAGAGAGAGAGAACTTTATTCGTCAGAGTGGGGAGCTAGTTCATGGGCTCCTTAGGAAGGCCAAATAGGCCCTCTTCGTGCTGTGCTTGGGGCTCGCTCCAAGGCTCGGAGTTGCACGTCCGAGCTGGAGCTAAGCAGAAGCCATCTCCCGATGAATGCCGACGTTAATGCGATTACTATTCAAGCAATATAGCGACATACCATATTGCCGAAGGTACCATATTTTGCAACTTCTAATGGTCATTCTTTGATTTTCTTTGCTTCGGGATCGGCCGAGTTTTCTATGACACTCGCTCGCAGTATCGGATTTGACCATGACGCATGACAACCACTGTATGATGATGACTCAATGACAACGATAGAATGACGAAGGATAGACGTCGACGTCACAACGAAGGCGGTATGGCGACGATGGCATGACGACAATGGGATAAACATTCTGAAGTGATGACGCCGATCTAACAACGACATCGTGACGACGACGCCACGAGGAAAATGCGATGACGACGAGTGTATCATGGCAATATCACCATCCAGGAGTGCAAGTACGAGGTACTCCCCTATATCCTGCCACTTGACCTCCAACTCCGCCTCAGTGTTCCATCGCCTGGCTCGCGCCCCTACGACGAGCTACTACAGGCTGTGCTGAACTTCTGCGGCGCGACGTTAACCGCACGGTACGCGACTCCTCCTCACGCCCTAGCCGCCGTTCGTCTACCGCAACCTCAACGCCCTCTTCCGTGTTTTGCACGCTTCTCCACTTCGACGCACCTCGTTCAAAGATCCCCGACACCACTGCGAACGACGAAGGTGTGTTGCTGCAGCGCCAGTGTATCTTCCATCACATGATGCAAACCTGCAGTCCCAGGCTACGGGCTGCACCGTCTACCGCCCCCACCCGGAGCACGTTCAACCACACGCTAAACCGCCGCACTTACAAGCCAGCGAGAGCGACGCAGCTGCAGCATGCACCGATATCCGTCCCTTCCCTACGCTGCCCATTCTCTCCTTCGGCCGACTTGCCGCCAAGTCCCTCTGGCGACTGCACTGACCAATCCGAGATTGGCGGCTATCAACACTATTGACGCGACAGACAAGGTAGTTAACTAACACTACCATCTCGAGACACGAGTCCCGATCGCCTCTCGCATCGGCCACCTAATGCTATCCTTTGTGCTGTGCTCGCACCTGAGCCCATGGAGCCGCAAGTGTCAGCTACGACTGCTCCGACTTGCACCGGCTTTCAACCCTCCACGTCATTGTAATCGAGCGTTGTCGGACGGCGGCTTCCTCGCCGCTTCGAGCGCCACTGGCGTCGAAGGCCCTTAACCCCGGTACGACCGAAGCTCCGGCCAACGCACCACAGATCATCTTGCCGCGGCACATGCGATGTCCGACGCAGAGGTCTGCGACTTGCGCCGTCGATCGCAAGGCAGACTGGAAGAGTAGTCGAGAACGTCAACATGCGTCGTCCATGAAGGTCTATGCTCCCGCGCAAAAGCGACGATCAAGCCTGGGTTATGGCCTATCCACTGCCAGACGACTTTCCCACCTCGCTCTGTTCGCGCATCGCTTCTGACCTGGTACAGGGGCACTGGCCTTCTCCACACTTTTCGCGCAAACCGTCCGCTACACCACTCCCAGCCTCGACCTTCCGAATGTCTTCACCGAACCATTCGCTTCCAACGGAGTGAACAGCAATACTTAGACTGACCACGGGCCCTTTTGTAACTCGGTTTGACTAACTCGCCTTATCGCTGTTCCATCTGCATGGGGGGGGGGGGTCCTGTAGCGCCCACCGACGCCGTAACGCGGGGACGCTATGGTCGGCGCTCTGAGCCGGCACCTTGGTGCCGGCTGCGAAAGACGACGAAAGAAAATTGGAGGACGCTTATAAGAATCGCCTTTAAGAGTGGAACGCGATAGCGTTATCGGGCCCCGTTGTAAGCTGGCTTTCCCACTGCAACAAAGAACGTGGGAAAGCCAGCTTACAAAGAGCAAGCTTGCACCGATCCCCTTAAAGTCGACTTCACTTTTAAACAGAAATGCATTGCTGAGAATACGTTTTCCCAGGGTCAATATAAGTCGTGTTATATTGAAATGTGAAGGCCCTAGCCCATTTTAAAAATTATTTTATTAATTGTTTGCTTTTGCCCGGACGCGCGCGCGTGTCCAAAACGCATTCGGCAAGCGAAGTCCCAATTTGACCTGCCGAGGATGCGAGCGCCATCTGGATATCATTTTCGCAAGTAAAATACCCGAGCGCGCAGCTGTAGGTCTGGCAGAAAAGGGATTTGTGTATGAGTTTCCTCGTAACAGAATTATGTTTTCGCATACATCCAAATTACAATCCGACGCCACCATGTCTGTAGATTGTGGTTAAGTCGTACTTTACCGTTTTTCTGACGGATTTCACTGTGAGAAATTCAATTTTTGTTGACCAAAACCTTGCACTTTGTGGAGGGCCTGCGCGGTTGGGGTGGTTCGGGATGATTTTCTCCGCCACGGACGCCGACGCCGGATTTTCTGCGACACGGTGCCCTTAACGCTATCGCGTTAGAAAGTTGGGAGGCGCGTGCTTGAGGCCCAAGCACATGCGCTGTGTTGTTCTAGAAGCCTGCTGCGCTGTTCTGCTTGTTCTGACGCACCACTGCGACCCATAGGTTTCCTACAACACCCTCAGTGAAGTAGAATACACTTGGTAACTGCAGTAATGGCACTGTGGTTGTCTGGTTGAACTCTGCGCCACCACGTGGCTGCACCGTGCACTGTCACCCATGTCGATATGTCCTCATTGCCACATACTCATGCAGTGACCTAACTTCTTCCAATGGTTGGTTTCGAACCTTGTTACCTCAGCACAGCAACCCGATGCACTACCTGTTCGACCACTGACCACCCAGTGACCCAGGTAGACGAGAAAACGGTTAGATACAAAAATAGATACAAAGATACAAACAGACAAACAGAAACATAGCCCCCGGAAATTGCGCAAGGTACCCTAAGAATGCGAACGCATAAAAGAGTCGCAGTTTCACCCGAACGGCAAAGCCTTGATAGCGATAGCAAATTATTAGACAACTACACGAAGTAAGGTTAGTAGTTTTAGCGACCGTATAAATTGCCGTCAACATGCTCACTTACTAATTAAATTATAAAGCATGGCTTGCACGCGCACAAGCAAACTTGAACAATATCACTCGATGACCGCGAACACTCGTTGACAAAACGCTTCAGCGCGTCTCCGAAATTTGAGATTACACCACCTACAACATTAGGCACGCGGGAAGACAGCACACGTGAAGCGACCAGCTATCCCGGCTCGCCCAAGCTTTGCACCCACCGCATATAACATACAAGAAAGGGTGCGCGGGCAGCGTATGCGCTCAGCAATGCGGACAACCATGCACAACAAATGCCGGACTAGAGGAGGAGACGCGCGCTCACCTGCCTCCCTAGCGCGCACTAGATCACGGACCACACCACATGTACTCTCGCCGACGCGCGCAAACTCGCGTCTGTGCGCCTTGCGGTCTCGAGGAGTGGAGGTTTGCATCTACGAGAGACGCACGCCAGCTAGCGCTCATTCCTTGTATGGTGCCAAGACGCCTTGGCAAACATCGCTTCAAAATGCGCAATCTGGATTTGGCTACTAACCGTCGGTCGAGCTGGGGAAGGACAAAGCCACTCTGCAACATGCAGCCGCGCCAGACTAGCACACGAGCGTGAGCGCGTACTCGAACCCGGTCGTGCACATAGCAAACGTTGCTCTATACGCACTACATTTATCAAGGCACGTGGCAAAGCCGGCCTGCATAGACCTGTCGGGAATGGATCTCCGCGCTTCGACGCGCACGAGCTGTCCCGCACCATCTGCGAATGCGTGCGTGCGCGGGCCCGAGTTATGAAAGAGGCGACGTCCTGTGCTGTCTCCGTAGGAAGAGCAGCGGTTTCGGCGTATCGTGTAAGGTAGTCGACAGTAACGATAGCCCATCGGTTTCCCACTGTGGTCAAAGGCAAAGGTCCATAAAGGTCAATTCCAAAGCGGTCGAATGGGCCGTCTGGGCACGGAAGGGGCTGTAATGAAACTGCGGCAGGATGCGGTGGTTTTTTTCGTCGCTGACATTCGTGGCAGCCGCGAATGAACTTGCGGACAAAGCGAAACATTCCGCGCCAGTAGTACTTTTTGCGTAAGCGTTCATCGGTCTTGAAGACACCGCCGTAAGCACACTGCGGGTCGGAATGAAAGGACGCGCAGATTGTAGAGCGCAGCGTTCGGGGGATAACTAGGAGCCACTTCCTACCATCTGGCGAGTAGTTCCACCGGTACAAGTGGCCATCACGAATGCTGAAGTGCGAAGCTTGGCATCGCATTATTCGAGTGGTCGAAAGGGTGGGTGCCTCGGATAAAACGTCAAGAAGCGAAGCGATCCATGGATCGTGGCGCTGTGCAGAGGACACGGTGGCGACGTCAAGAGATGACAATGGGTGGTCTATAGTGCATATGGACACAGTTTCGGTGGATAGTGGTGACCGCGACAGTGCATCAGCATCGGCATGCTTGCGTCCGGAAAGATATATAACGCGGATATCAAACTCTTGAAGTCTAAGAGCCCAGCGGGCAAGGCGACTTGACGGATCCTTCAGCGAAGACAACTAACATAATGCATGATGGTCCGTAACTACATCAAACGTGCGGCCATATAAGTATGGGCGGAACTTGACAAGCGCCCAGACTATTACCAACCATTCTTTCTCAGTGACGCTATAGTTTGACTCAGCCTTGGTGAGCGTTCTGCTGGCGTATGCGACGACATACTCTGCGAACCCAAGCTTTCGTTGTGCGAGAACAGCACCCAGGCCGACACCGCTGGCGTCTGTGTGAACCTCAGTTGCGGCCGTAGGATCGTAGTGGCGCAGTATAGGTGGTGACGTCAGGAGACGGCGGAGGGTGGAGAAGGCTTGGTCACATTTAGAAGACCACGACGAGAGACTGGTGGCGCTGCTTAAAAGTTGGGTCAAAGGCGCAATTATAGAGGCGTAGTTGCGCACAAACCGGCGAAAGTAGGAGCATAACCCTACGAAGCTTCGTAACTGCTTTAGAGTCGTCGGTTTCGGGAAGTCGGTGACGGCATGTAGTTTAGCCGGGTCCGGAAGTACACCGTCCTTTGATACGACGTGACCGAGAATTGTATGTTTTCACGCAGCAAAACGGCACTTCTTGAGATTCAGTTGGAGGTGAGCGCTCTTCAGACACGCCAGGACATGGTTGAGGCGATCGAGATGGGTTGCGAAATCTGGCGCAAAGACAACAATGTCGTCGAGGTAGCAAAGACATATGTGCCGCTTCAAACCCCGCAGAACCGAGTCCATCATGCGCTCGAAGGTGGCAGGCGCATTGCAGAGGCAGAAAGGCATGATATTAAATTCACATAGACCGTCAGGCGTGACGAAGGCTGTCTTTGAACGGTCGGCCTCTACTAAAGGCGCCTTCCAATGCCCGGAACGCAAATCTAACGATGAAAAAAACTCGGCACCTTGTAAGCAATCAAGGGCATCGTCAATTCTGGGTAAAGGGTACACGTCTTTCTGAGTGACCTTCTGAGGCGCCGATAATCCACGCAGAAGCGAATCGAGCCATCCTTTTTTTTTAACGAGAACCACAGGGGATACCCGCGGACTTGAAGGACGAATAACGTCGCGTTTAAGCATATTGTCAACCTGGTCGGTAATAACTTGACGTTCCGCGGTGGAGACATGCATGGTACGGACGTTGTCGCACTGGCGAGTTGGAGCCGGTGTCGATGTAGTGAACAATGGTAGAAGTTCTGCCAAGGGCACGTTGGGCAACATCGAAAGACTCGTGGAACTGGTAGAGCAGCTGGAGAAGAGCAGAGCGTTCAAATTACGACAGACCATACTGCGATCGACGAATTGAATAGGTCAGCAGCTGGTACATAAGAAGGGTTAAGAGCACTGACGGCGTCGAGGTCGCATCGAGCTGAATCTTGCTGCACGGAAAAAATTTGGCCGATATCAATGGGTTGCACGCATCCAAGGGATTCACCTTTATGCAGTTGGATGGGATACTGAAGAGGATTTGTGAGGCAGAGAGTGCTTTTTCCATTCGAAATAGAGAGGGTCGAATAAGGCAGAAGTGGCTTCCGACTTAGAAGGAGGCGTGATGGTTCAAATAATGCAGCTTCGTCACATATGCTGTTGCAGGACACGGGGAGCAAAAGAGCTGCTGTCGGCGGAATTTCTGTGTCTTCTGTTACGACTAGTTTGTGGGCGGCATGATGAGTGTGGTTGTAGGGCGGGTCACACAACGGGAAGAGCTCAAGTTCAGATCTGGCACAATCAATAACGGCGTGATTACACGATAAAATGTCCCAGCCAAGTATGATGTCGTGCGAGCAGGATAAAAGGACGATAAACTGAACAATATGCGATGATAAGTCGAGCAGTGCAGGTGGCTATAGGTCGAACAGGGTCTCCATTCGCTGTACGCAAGGGCACCATCTCAAGAGGCGTGGTCACTTTTCGAAGCTTGCGGTAAAGTTTCGCATCTATAACAGAAACGGCAGCACCGGTATCGACAACAGCATACGCATGGGTGCCTTCAACAAAAACTCCGACAATTTTCGACGGCAAAGTTCGAGGACTTCAGCATTTCGACAGCGCAGTTCTTGCCTCATGAACTGCGGCGGCTAGTTTCCCTCATTTTCAGGGGCTGGTCAACGACGCATGGGCGACAAGGAGAGGCGACGGGTTGAAGGTGAGCGACGAGACGTGGGTTGCGGATAGTCACGTGAAGACGTGCTTGTTTGGGGATCCAGACTTTTATAACGAGTGTGGGGACGATCCATGTAGTTCAGTGAACGGGCGTCTCAGTATCCTGGGGCGCGACGACGGCAATGTCGGGCGATATGACCAGGGCCACCGCATGCAAAACAGATCGGCCGGTTGTAGCGCGTTCGCCAGGGATTTGCAGTGATGGGAGCAGCCCATGTCACGGACGGCTGAGTCGGGGCTGCAGCATACGACACACCATGCAACGGCGAGCGCTGTTGTAGCTGCTGCCGCTTTACTGCCTCAGCGTAACTAAGAGGCGCGGAGACAGGGTGCTGCTGAATGGGCACCGGCGTGGCCTCAGAAATCTGTTCCTGAATGACGTGTCGAAGCACGGGAGCCAACGGGATTGGTTGCTGCAGTTGCTGCTGCTGTGGGAGCTCCTGACGTTGAGCAAACGGCAGGAGAGACAACTTACGGGCCACCTCCTCACGCACAAAGTCTCATTTGTGCGAGAAAGCATGGCTGGTCAGGCATAACGTCCAGTGCAGCGAGTGGTTGGTTGTACGTCTGAGATGAACGTCGGGTGAGAGCACGCTGCCTTCTCAATTCGTCATAGTTGTGGCACAGGGTTACCACTTCAGACACAGTGCCATGAGACTTCGCAAGAAGCATTAGAAAGACATCTTCGTCGACACCCTTCATAATATGCTGTATATTGGCACTTTCGCTCATTGAGGCATCGACGCGCCTGCAGAGATCGATTATTTCCTCAATACAAGCGGTAAAAGTTTCATTTGGTTCCTGTGCCCGTGTTCGCAGCCGTTGTTCGGCGCGTAACTTCCGCACGGCAGGGCGACCGAAAACGGCAGATATTGCCTCCCTGAATGCGGACCAGTTCTCAAATTCAGATTCGTGGTTCGTATACCACAGCTGATCCACGCCAGCCAAGTAAAATTTCGCGGTACTCAACTTAGCAGCGTCCTCCCACTTGTTGGGTCCACTAACTTTTTTGTAGGACGACAGCCAGTCCTCGACGTCCTGGTCTGCCGCACCCGAAAATACCGGGGGGTCTCACTGGCGAACCGGGCTGGGGCAAACGGCGGCCGGGAAAGGTGGCGGCGGTTGGGCAGCGTCAGCTGGCATGGTCGAGTGCAAAGTGCGGGATTGGAGTTCCAGGGTGCCAGCGATGTGCGTACCCAGCACGATCCACCAAATGTAAAAAGGTTTATTGAGCGAGTCCAACAAACCGGCGGTAGCTCGGAACAGCACGCAGGGAGAACAAGATGGTGTTGTTCGAACGCCGATCTCGTGCCTTCTCCTCGTGATGATGATCGCTCAGCCCAGGATGTCATTCTCATTTCTTCATTAAACTTGTAATAATTTGTACACACGCTGTCGAAGCGCTGATGGATAAAAGAAATCCCGATGGTGAGTAAAATAAAGCTTCACTTGATATTAGTTGAGCAGAATTCTCAAAATAACACGCACTCATGAGCGTACACCATTGAGAAATCGTTAAAACAGCGTATATGTCGAATAGGAAAATTGACAATCCCGAGAGAAACTTCGGTATCTTCATTGCTGCTGTCAGTGAAAAATTACGGTGCTGAGTCGACTAAAAGGCAAATTTTGCGTATTTTTATTGAAGTGCTAGGAGCACTGGAGGCTAGTTTCGACGATACGTCCAGTCGAAGTTTTATTCTTCCAGACTCCCCAGTCTGCCAAAAATTGTCCAATCTAACAAAGTTAAAGTTCAGTCGTCATTTCAGACGGTGCATGATGTTGCTTGTAGAAGAATTCCAACGAAAATGTTTAACAACACGTAGAAAAACTGTCCATCAAATTGATCGATTGCCATAGGCGCGGTAACGAAACAGTTAAAGTACAACGCAAATTATAGGTTATGCTTCCTGTAAAGAGAATCATCAGAGAGAATTCCTGTAAAGAGAATTTATCACAATAAATATTTTTTATTCAGAGAAACAGTTACAGTATATGTACAATGACATATGGTATGATGAATGCATCCTTAGAACATTTTGGCAAGTGATACATTCAACATGACGCAAATAGTGCAGCGGAAATTATGTACAAAGCACGCAAGTTAAATATTGATGCACTTTGGACTCAAGTCAGTGCTGCTAGGTGTGTGCGAATAGCAATTTCTGAGGCAGAATCAATTATGAATCAAATATTGCCAGAATGAAATTGAAGCTATCGAATACAACATACTTTTTCAGTAATTTTCGATATAATGCATGAACAGTCGTTCTCATCATTGATCTTCACGTCCGAAAATATTCACAACGTTTGCAACGTCCTGTCATGACAATGCCAGTTATGAAGCGTTTTTTTTTATTAAATGCACAAACGGAGCATTAAGATCAATCGACTTTCTTCGCATACTCGGGACTTATTGGCGAGTGTGAATGATAGCCGTTTAGCCAGAAAAGTATGGCTACCTGAGTGACATATAGCGTGATCCACTACACAACTTCTCATGTTTATGTCTACCATGGTCGTTGGGTTAAATTTATCGGATAGTTGGCGATTTGAAGTGTTTGAGAAATAGATTGAAAAGACATTGGTAATTACGAATATAGTGACTATTGGATTCGAACACCAGATCAAGTACTGCAATATAAAATTTGTGATTGAAAAGTTTCGAATATTCGCACACTTCTAAATGCTGCACAAAGCATGCCTTTACATATACAGGGTTGTCAAAACTAAAAATCAGGATTGAGAACTTTGAAATATAAAAAAAATGTCTTCAAATACAAAGTTGTCCACATGTCATTGTTCGAGTGTAAAACTATACAAATAAAAGAAAATAGTTCACACATTTTTGTAAGTACATAAATGAAATAAAAACAATGTTTACAATATTTATATAACATGTCAATAAAACATCACGCCACTGGATCATCCTTGGACGGCTCGGCGAGTACATAAAGAATCTTGACCATTGTCTCACCGAGATTTTTCAGCGTAAATGGTAAGCCTGTAAAGAAGGGGGAAGAAAGACTTCTTTCACCATGTTAAGCAGTAAAAAAAAAGTTTCTTAGTACACCATTATTATTAAGTAAGCAGATTCTTGTATATATATATATATATATATATATATATATATATATATATATATATATATATAAACAGAGGAGATTAAATAGCAAGAGACTGACATACCGGATGTTATTAGGCATTTCAGAGCTTGATTCGAATAACGCAAACCAACTGCCCCCCCCCCCCCCCAAGAAAAAGCAGTGCAGTACACTTGAAATTATGGCGGAAAAGCAGAAAAATACAATCATTAGAACTCCATATTAAATCCAGGCTGAGTTAATGTGCCTTCATTATACAATATAGTAGGCAATACCTGTCATATTGAATACAAGTGGTCTGCACTGTTTTAGTATTTGCATCATATTCTATTCACTGTCTACTCTAATAATTTTTGTTCTCTGTGTGGGCACTGTGTTCCCAATTATCACCTTAAGCACCTTGGTTTTGGCACAGCAAGCATAGCGATCTGTACGACCCCGTACCAAGCAACGCACCCTTAGAAATCCCGGCGTCTGGCAGGGTGTTGCTTATGCCCGTATTATAAACCGGTCAGTGTCAGTGGGTGGGTATCGAACTAAGCACCCGCCGGAGTTGAGCTGGCTGTCCTACCTTTGGCGCACAGGCTGTGGTATTGCGCAGCTCCTTGTTGATCCCTAGCTTAATGACACGAAAGTCAACACCAGTCTAAAGATTTAAAACTCTGACAGCATGAAAGCCACAAGTCCCAGGATCACGATGACATAAAGTAAGCCAGAGGCTCTGCGGATGTACTGCAGCTGAATGCTGTATGACAAAAACATTCAGGGAGATCTGCACAACATTTAGCAGCTACAGATTACAGACAGTGCACTGCTACCAGCATCGCTCAACTATTTATTGCAATAGCAATTATATGGACATTCTAGGCGAATTTCTGCCGTCGCCGTCATCGTCGCCGTGAGGTTCCGTATAAAGTCCAAGGGCGATAACGCAGTCGCCGCGCGCGCTACGCTCTACGTGTGAGTGAAAGCGCGCGAGGAGAGCCGACGAGCGTTGATCAATCCTGCAAAGTGCGCAGCCTTTCGCCGCGCGCAAGGCACCTTGGGGGGGAGGGGCAGAGATTTGCTCTGGCTGCAACTGCGTTATGTGGCGGCGGCGCGCAGTCGCGCGGCCGTATTTTGAGAACGATCTGCGTTGGGGGCACAGTCTAGGTGCGCCGGCGGCTTGTAGGTTAGTGCATGCTGTGTGTACTCGGCGCTCCGTTTGCGTTGAAGCGATAGACAACAGCACGAAGGTCACTTAGCTCGCTGCTGCTGCCGCGTTTTGTCACGCCAGCGTTCTGACAGCGAGCGTACGCGGTCATCGAGTGTGATGTGTTCATGTTTGCTGTGCACTCCGACACTATGCGTGGTAATTTAGTTAGCAAGCGAATGCTTACAAGTCGATACGGCCGATAAAAGTACTATACTTACTTCATATGGCTCTCTGCTAATTTGCAATCGCAATGGATACTTCACCTTTCAGGCGAAACCGACTTTTTTATGATTGCAATAACATTTACATGGACGCTCCAGGCGCATTTTTGCCGTCGCCGTGATGTTTCGCATAAAGTCTAAGGGCGATAACATCGTCGCCGCGCGCCGTATGCTGTGTGTGCCAGTGAAAGCGTGCGAGGGTGAGCCGACGATGGCGGCTCAATCTCGCGCCCGCAAGGGAGGAAAGCGGGGAGGAAGCGCGCCATCTTCCATCGCGTGGGAGGCGCCGGGGGGAGGGGAGGGACATATAATATGGTGGGGTTAAAAAGAAGAAAGTAAACCAAATTACCCCAGCCTGTGCCAGTAGGGGAGGGGAGGGAGTGGGGTTCCATTCTGGCGGCTTGTGCATGTGCAGCAGCCACCCGGGGCCTATCTTGAAAGCGATTTGCGACGGTGACAGAGTCCGCGATGCACTGTGTGTTCGCCGTTTAGTCCGCGTCGAAGCGAGAGGTATCCCGAAGGTCAATTCGATCGCTGCTACTTCCGCGCTTCCTCACTTCAGCGTTTAGACATCGCGTTTCCACGGTCAGCGAGCGAGATATGTTCATGTTTCCTACTACGCGCGTGATACGATGCTTGGTAATTTAGTTAGTAAGCGAATGTTTACACGTTTATACGGTGGATAAAACTACTATTCTTACTTCGTATAGCTGTCTACTGATTTCCTATCGCAATCAATGTTTCCCCTTGGGCGAAACTGCGACTTTTTTTCATCTCACTGCTAGTTTGACTGCCTCATCAACACGATAAAGGGCTGTTATAGACTCCCCCCCCCCCCCCCTTTAATGAACGAAGACAAACCTCACTAGTCTCGCGGTGAATTGTCCGGCATGCCTTGCCATACCCTTAAAGGAACTCTAAAAACAAACATTCAAATAGTTTGTTACGCATGTAAACTACTCGTTCCAAATCTTATCTGTGTTCGTATGATGTAATGAAATTGTGAACACGGTAGTAATATATTCTGTTCAGGTGCCCATGAAGAGGCAATAACGGGTATAGCGGGAAATCATAATTGAATTCCCCGAAAGAAATGAAAAAGCATGCACTTATGACAAGACCTGTATGAATCAAAAGTGCTAACAAAGAAAGTACTACTACTGAATAATTTTTGCTACCAAACCTCTGCTGATGTAGAATCCGGATCCTTTTGGGAGGAGCATCCAAGTACCTCCTAATGTAGTTATGTTCACTCCGGTATCAACAGCGTAAAGAAACTGAAAACAATGCATAACATCAAAGACTGCCTAATAAAGCAGTTGGAAAGGCAGAGTTCACACAGGAAGCGTGCCATAACACGCCTCTGCATAGCTTTGGTCATAGTCAGGGGTGGGACAGCTGCAACAGCTTTTGGAGCAATATTTCGAGTAGAAAAATTGTTGCGGCACTACGCACCTCACGATGGCTGCCGACGGTAATTCGTTAGAATTGAATCAATATAGCAACCAAACATATTGCGACCATCGAAACGAGGTATGTATGAGGTGTGTACCGCAGCCGGCCTCATCTTACGTGTCTCTAACAACAGTAGCACCTACTGTTGTTAGCACCACCGCTGTGAAAACCTGCACATGGCCTCCGAAATGCATGGCGAGCCAGTGCTTGCGAACGCTGACAAACGCGTCATAGGCAGCCGCGCTACTCCCGCGCTTCTTTCTGGACATGTTGCGCCATCTAGTGGCACTGCCGAGAAGTCTGGGCGTGGCCTCCGAAACTAGAAGCGTGGCGCGCCGGTGCCTGTGAACGCTGAGAATTGTTCCCTCGCTTGCCGCACACTTAGTGTGCCGACACTCCCGACACCGCGTGCACTGACCAAGGAGAGCTCATTTGGTCTAACAGCCCTCCTGGCATGAATGATCGTACGCATCATACGAGCACTGGCCTCTCCACGGGATAAGAAGTGAAGATATGGAACTCGTAGGTCCTCAACAAAACACAAACATGGTTTCGCGGGTGCGCTAATATGGTGGCAGGATATCACACATGAAGGCACCGGTACTCAGGCTGTAATGGCGCGAGACTAAACGAATTCAGACACTCGACATCTTGAAGATGAAGTTGACAAAACCCAAAATATTTACCAAGCTGCCACCTGAACTCGAATCCTTGGTGGTTGCGCTCAGTGTTTTATAGCAGCTCGGGCGCATTTCAAAGCATTTTTTTTTGCGATTTTGGCGCAGCTTGGTACAGCAAGTCGCAAATGTAGCCTTTTGGTGCAACTTTACCACTCCTGAACAGCTTACAATTTAAACAAGCATCTGGAAGTGAACTTCACTTGAATATTGAAATGAGTGTAGGAGACATGAGGAGGAGCAACAAAAGATCACTGCATCTAGACAGAACACAGAGAGTCTTCTTTTAAGTGCTGGTAAGTATTGTACTGGGCAATGATATCAACCACACCCTGCATTGAGCATCTCATAACTCGGTCAACATTGCTCAGTGCGAATGCCTTCCTGGCTGCGAAATTTACTTGTCATTAGACAGGTTTTCGTTTCCCATTTCTTAAGATGCAAAAGATGATTATAAGTATTATAGCAAGAAAAGCGAATATTTAACCAAGAACGTAGGGGCCAACCAAGAAAATTACAGCTCGTCAGTAATGCTAGCAAGAAAAAAGGAAAGAAAGGGCAAGATTAGTACTGACCATGAGGCTAGTACTGACCATGTCATGTTCATTGTTAGCAGACATTGCCTTTTCACAACGTGAGTCTAGTCTCATAACACCGAGGGTAGTCGTATCGGCAGAAAAATAGTGGTCAAAGGTAATAGCGCCATTGCAGCAGGCTTGCTTCAGTGACATGTCCACGAACTGCACTTCCTCTTCCTTGGTGTGAACAGCTGCACAAAATAAGGCGGACGCTCACGTAACAAACCCAAAGAGATATCTTATTTGCCAGTTGACCAGCAGGAAGTGTCACTGAAACAGCTGGGCAGAAGTGGCAGGAGTATACATGCTACAGTTGCTCAATGAAAACAAAAGTTGCATACTAGTAGGGGACACTGTTTAGCTAATGGGACAGAAAACACTTGTAAGGCTTTGCATAGAAGCTAAGAAGCTACCGCACTTTCTTGAAGGTGACAACCACGGCCTTGACCTAAGTGCCCTGCCCAACCACTGCCAGGACAAAAGAAGTCCAAAGACTTTTTTATGCAGGTACAAACACTTAATTTCTCAGAAACCGTATGATGTCACTTGAGACGACGCAGAGAGATCTCCTAAATGGGTGCTGAACAGCCTTCAACATTTCTTCAACCGGCCACGACATCATATTTCCGAGGTTGAATTATGCATCGCATGATAAACTGTACATGTCCCACAGCAAGCTGGCAAAATTAAAGCGCGGTCAGTGCGGTAGAAAATATGTATTTCAATCCTTTCATATCACAGCTGAACTGTAGAGCAGTCTGGCAGCACTGAGCGGCGACACAATGCAATAGACCTTCAGAAACAGCTCCCTCAGGATTAACGGAACCCGATCCTAAAGGCTGTGCTTTTGTGTTCTGCAAGCACCGGAAGCGATTGTAAAAGCCGGAAATGCGTCATGGCCACGACCTGTCGTTACGTTTTTAAATGTGCATCTCGGCGGTCTGCTGCTGCTTTTCACTCTGCGAGTGAAGGAACAGCAGTGGCCCAGCATTTCCGACACAACACAGTCCATGCCAAAATGGCAGTCGCTGTCGATGCGAGGGGCCTGGAGGCAGTGGTTTCAAATCAAATCTCTAGTTAAAATGTGCACTCAGTATGTGTGTAGCCATACACGCACAAAAGTTATGCAAATGGCCCTCTACTCTCAGTTACAATGATAAACAGGGAATGGTCAGATGACAGTTCCATTGCCCGTTTAATGAACATGCGCAGTATGACACGTAAACACACAGTCGTGAGCATATCTTCCAAACACAGTATACTTCCGTTAATTCGACTTGGAACGAAGGTCTCGGCCGGCGCCCACACATATCTGCAGGCCAAGATTTATTTTGATCCTGAAATTGGCCCTCACCGGATAATTCAAACTTGACTAGTCAGAGCACAGGAGCATGACGTAAACAGTGACCCCCAAGACCACTATAGGTGCATGTCTACCCTGGCCGTGCTGGGCATAGTGGATGTGTCGAAGACATGTTCTCGCCAAGCGATGCAAATGTTAGAATCAATGTAAAGCAATACTTTTGTGAAACAGCTAATTAAATGGTATGTAATCAATTGTGATGCACACGATCATCTTTATCTTCATCCTACATGCATTGTGTAGTGGTGTGCGAATAGCAGTATTCAAGACCGAATATGAAATATTGCCAGAAGCGCATCGAATATTTTTAAATAGTTTGAAAATAATGTACAGCCTTCTCACCATTAATGTCAACTAATTTGAACATCCTGGGTACTCACAACAAAAAGTTTTGTCATTGCACTTCACATATAAAGCATGGTTTATTAAAGGGGCCCTGAACCACTTTTTACCGAAGTGGAGAAATACATTTGAAGTAAAAATAGGATATTTGAGAATCACTTTGCCACAAAAAGTACTTCAATGCGTTCAGCAGAAGCAGAGTTATTGGCAATCAAACACGGCCTCCGCTGTGCTGCCCTTCCTTCTTCAATGCCTTGCACTGCGAAGGCTACAACGGAGTGGGTCGGGGCCACAACGCTTTACCTTCGAAATGCCACCGTGGCGCGCAGTTCAAATTTCATTTTAGATGTTAACATATATAGACGCCACGACTTCCGATTTTGGTGCCTACATCACGCTGAACGTAAGCCAAACGCGGTTGTCCTCACCGAGTCGCAGTTCGCTTAGCCAGTGGACTCGTGGCGGCACCCCGCGGCGACCGCGGTGGAGCGACCACAGCGACCAATAGCAGCCGCGTATGGGAATCTGCTTTATTACGAAATAAAGCACCCAGCAAAGAGTGAGGATCATGGCTGCTGTTAAAACGAGAGCGCTTCAGAGAAAGGTGACTTCATGCTCCGCTTGCAAGCTCCATGCATCGCGAACGACAGCAAAACTCGGCTGAAATGTTCACAGCAGCGTGTGCTACCCTCGGACTATGCTATTTCACCAAGCCCGAGGGATGATTCAGGGCCCCTTGAAAGGCATAAAGGGAGCATTAGGAACAACTAGGGAGCATTAGGGAGAGGCTTTCATACTGCAGTGGACATAAATATAGGCTGATGATGATGATGAAGCAGAATGTTCGCAAACTAACGGCTCTTAGGAGAACTTGCGATCATGCATTATCGGAATATAAAGGTAACCCTGTAGATGAATTATCTGTGTACACTGTCGTGACAAGACATACCTGTTACCTGCAGTGATGACAGCAAAAAACAAAAACACTTTTTCTCTAGTTTGGATTGTTGCCGCAGATGGTGCCACTATTGCATAAAGTATGCTGCTATCAAACGTATTCTGATTTAATCCAATGAAAGGACACAGGTGCTGCATCTATAATAAGAGCCAAAGAGCCACTGCCGAATTTTGTGTATAAACAACATTTTTTTGCGAGCCAAAAGTCTGGCTGGCTGAGCGACGCAGCGTGCTCTAGTACGTTACGTCCACTGTGGATGAGACAAAAATTAGCAATTTTTGCTAAAATTTCATGTTTTATTGTGTACAGTCGATGGCGTAAAGTATCCATAAAGTATAGAAAATATTGGTATTTTCAAATATTGAATATTTGATTTCATGACCTAATTGTATAGGGCAATATACGATTTGTTATTTGAAAATTTAGAATATTCGCACACCTCTGGCAATGTGTAATCCTATGCAATCGTTATATTTGCACACTACTACACCGTTCATAAGCTATGCTGAAATGCGAAACCATATGAGGCAGATGCTCTGTGCGAGACGTCTACGAAGTTATGCGACGAGGACAGAGGTAATGCACGACGCTTGTCGGGGTGAGAATGGTGATAAGAGGTGTAAGCAGAGTGAAGTACGCCACACATCTAAGTAAATTTAAGGCTTCCTCCCTTGTGTAACAGTTGCACATACCGATTATGGGGGATTGGCCAAGATTAGGGTTGCCCGAATAGTATAAATCGAAAAGGCCATTGAATATCACGTGACATTTCATTAAGAGGTTTGTTTGCTTTAGAGATACCTATGAGCTGACAATAGATGCACAGGCTTTATGCAGTGGTTTATTATTTGATTACGCAGAAAAGAGGTGTGCTTACGAGCACTACATGGTCGGTCAACATTCTGTGCTGTATAATTCATCTATTTGGTGAGAAATGTACTTACATGAAAGGCCGTGGGGGTAAACGAAACAAGCCTTGCTCAAAATATGGCCGTTCACAATGAGAAATTATCGTACAGTATAAGACTTCCACTGCGAAGGTTCATTCACAGAGAAGTTATTTTGCGTGCTAAGCTAGTGGAAACAGAGCTGTATCATGTGTTTTGACGCTGGCAAAATGGTTAGAAAATTAGCAAAGCGGACTGCCCCCCATCGCATTCACAATATCGAACGGAATGGACAGGGATGACATGCTTTGGCCCACAGCGATAAAGAGCAATCTAAGAGCGATGGACATTAAGTGTAAATCAATTTTCATTCCATGAAGGCGAACTGAACTGGTTTCACCGTTTTTTCTGATTGCCAAAATTGGAGGCATGCTATATTTTTCTCATTAAAACATAGCGTACCTGTAAAATTGGAAAGTCCATTGTGTTCTGCTTTGAACGTGCGAAACTTGACTGCGGGCACGTTAACTCTGGGCGAATAGCTGCCAAATAAGGCATCAGTGTCTTGAAGTGTTTCAATCGCCTTTCAATCGCCTTTCAATCCCCTATCAATCCCCTTTCAATCCCCTTTCAATTCAACCTGTCAGATAATGCGATCAATTTTGGTGGTCCCATATAGGCCGAAATAATCACTCAACTGTACTTTTGTACTGCACATCACAGAGAGCGCCTGTTCTTGCTCCCAACCTCCAAAATACTATTGTAAGAAATTACTACTTTCACACCCCTAGTTAAAAGCATACCTGCCAACCCGTGAACATTATTATTCGTAAAATTCATGGACGCGATACCGAAAAGGGAGGGGGGGGGGTGGAAGCGAAAGACGAGCATATCATACATTTCTTTAAAGCTTTCCCCGAGCATACAAGCTGCAGCAAACGAGGAACGGCAGAAACTGGCAAGCTATACATTGTATTTAGATCAGTTATATTTTCAATGACTTAACTACTGCTCATTTCACCTGCTTCAGTAGCTTGCCTTCATAAACTCGCTCGCAGAAAGTACCTCTCTTGCATCCTTTCACCACCAGAAGACTTCCACAGAAAGTTGGAGACCGACGAGCGGAACTTTTACGCTAACGGAATTCATTATTTTTTTAAAAGCTTGACGCAACACTCGTAAAACCGTAAAACGAGCCCAAATTTATAAACTTTACGAACAATTCGGTAGAGTTGGCAGGTATGAAGGCATAATCATCTAATGCCTGCACTATTTAGGTGAAACAATAATCACTCACCTTCACGCAAGTACTTCTTTTCCGTTTTGTCCAAGTTGATGCTCTTTCCAATCATGCACATGAATGCTGCAAGAAATATTCCACGTTAAATATATGCAGATCAATCTTAGCAGAAATGTGCTGCTAAGAACATGAAAAAAGGTCAGAACCGTGTGGAGATCGCTATACTCGCGGACAACTTTCTGTGGCAATGAAGGGAAAGCTACGGAGGCAAAGCGCCCACAAGAGAGAGCGCTTCTGAAAAGAGTCCCGCGTTTAAATCCACGTTAGTTTAGGCTGGAGAAGAAAAAACATAAACATCTTATTAGCAACAATTAAATAAGACAGAACATACCACTGAGTATAAAAGTTTGCGTATCTTGCGGCTTTTCCCTTCCGCGTCTGAGCAAACGCACAACCGTCGCACGTGGGAGCTGCGCCGATTCAGCGTCTGTTCCGAGTAACCAAAAGCACTGCAAACGCTGCCGGACTATTTGGCGTGGTAACACATATGCATCAGCCACGCGCCCGTAGCTTTCGCTTCATTGCCACAGAAAGTTGTCCGCGAGTATAGCAAGATACGGTGCGCGCGACAACACCGACAGCCCGTACCGGCGCAAAGTACAAAAACGAATTTGTTGGCAGAGTAGAAGCCGCCCCCCCCCCTCCCTCCCGCGCTGCCTTCCCGCTTTGCTCCTTTCACGTGGGAGATTGCGTCGCCAGTTCCCCTTGCGCCCGGTTGCAAGATGCGCATTTGGTGCCGCAGCACACCTTGGTTTGCATACAGGTTTCGTGAAACACTCATCATCACGCCATTGTAATCATACACTAGTCGCTAATCCATTGTCCTCCTGCCGTTTTCGTGCCATCGTCGTCACCGCATCTTTGCCATACGATTGCGGTCATGCCGCCATCGTCATACCACCTTCGTCGATCCATCGACGCCATTTATCGTTTTTCATTCTATCGTAATCATGCTGTCGTCATTCAATCGGGATTGTGCCGCTGTTGTCATGCCATCGTCGTCATTGCGTCATGGTCATGCCGTCTTGGTCGGGCCATCGGCATATAGTCGTCTCATTGTGCTCATGTCGTCGTCACGTTGTCATATTTATACCATTGTCATAATTTCAATAACGACACCTCATTGTCGTCATGCCGTTGCCGTCGTCGTTATACGCTTTGTCGTTCGATCGATATCATTCCTTCCTCATTCCATCGCCACTGCGTCGGCGTCATACCGCCGTCGTCATGCCTCCATGCTCGTGGGCCACCTTTGCAAGCGAGCGCTATAGCATAGTGGGACGGTTTTGGAGTATGTTGCATACAGGCACGGCGCTTCTCCGGCGGCCATGAGCAAGAACTCGCTCTCATTTCCAAGTGGCACTTAACACCTTCAGATTTTTTACAATTGGAATGGCCTAAACAGAGTCGCCTCGACCCGCCATGGTCTTTTTCGGACGTTATACCTGCAGCCTCAGTGTACCCCACCTACGGGCGGAACGCCCTATTTCAACGACCGAAGGAAAGTTTTTTGTGCTGGACCACTTGATCAAAGCGTTTCAAAGCTACCTACAAGTGTACACAGACGGGTGGGTGTGTACACAAACAGATAGCTGTGCAGCGGCATTCTGCATACCCTCCTTTGATGTGTCATGGTCTGGCCGCCTGGATCGTGCCGTTTCGTCTACAGCAGTAGAAAGCGCCGAAATTACCGCGGCTTTGTGGAAACTATGCGCTTTTTCTGCACGAGATGTCGCGGTGCTGACGGACTCAAAGTCAGCGTTACAAAGATTACATAGTGACCTACCTCGACAGAAGTTTACAAGGTAATCTCTGGCACTGATTAACGGCCTAATGAGCAAAGGATTTAACGTAAAATTGCAATGAATACCATCTCACGTAGAAATTGAAGTAAATGAAAAAACTGACGCTCTTGCACGATTAGCGCTGACATGTGTCCCAAAAGTGAAAGCACCAAAAATTTTTCAGATCCCTAAATATGCAATTGGCTTTCACTTTAGGGCGATTCAATAGACTCCACACGAAGCCTGTGTGATTCATGGACTTACTTGCGAAGAAGCGACGCTGTTCTACCGCATCAGAACCGACTTCGCGTAAACCCCGGCTTGGTTATTCAAGACTGGACGTTGCGCTTCCCCGCTCTGTGCCTTCGGTGGTGACATTGGCGAAATCGAACATTTCATTTGGCTATGTCCGCAGTTTGACAGAAAATAAAGCGATGGTCTACAGCCTGCAAAACAGTGGTCTTACGCACAGTACCTTTGAAGACGTCGTTTGCGCCGGAGGGCCCGCGGCAATCAATAAGAGAGCGCAACGACTGCTGATCGCCTTCCTGCAAAACACGGGGCTCATAGGCACCTGGTGACACACCCCTGATCTCAATTCATAGAAGGATCAGGCGGAACAACTGTCGGCTATATATGCTAGGCTAAACCTGCCTGCCAGGGGCGTAGCCAGAAATTTTTTCGGGGGGGGGTTCACCGGTCCAACCGGGGGGGGGGGGGGGGGGGGGGGCAAGCTTCTGCTTTCCTCTAGGTCACGTGATCGATAATAAATAGCGTTAGTGTAAGCAGACTCTATACACGTATATCAAAGACATGGACCCCCCCCCCCCCCCCCCTCGCGTGTGCGTGTGCTTGTGAAGAAATTAAGTAAAAAGTAAAGTAAGCTCAGTAAATACAGTAAGTACGACAGGTACAGTGGGCGTTTGGAGCAACGGTCTCTCATCGCGCCACTGAATGGACCAGTCTTCAAAAACGCATCATTGAGACGACCCGTGCGATCGAAGAAGACATCATTAATTGTTAATTTCCGTTAAGCGTAAATGGCGTCGTCCTCGTCGGGGCGAAGTGCGTTTCACAAGTCAAGGACGGCTATGCGCGTGAAAATGCACGTGTGACCAGGCTATACCTGCTCCCATAGCAATAGCTTGTTCGCTGCGTCTTTGCGCTAGAAAACTTAAATACGCGCAAAAACGCGTAAGGCGTTTTTTTTTTTCTCGAAGCTTTCGTCGCCCTGCTCCCTCATACGAGAGGTTTGCATTTCGTGCAGCAAGTGCATGGGCCGCTGTACGTGTCTTCCGCTGTGTGCGAGCGTGTAGCCATCATTTGCCTTTACGTCAACAGATTCAGAACCCCTTCGTGTGTACATTGCTGGTTTGGGATTCCACAACAAAACAGCAACTACCAGCCTTCCGTAATTGCTGGTTTGGAATTCAACAACACAACAGTAATTGCCAGCCTTCCGTAGGGGCGCAATCGCAAACAAGAGACGTTTCTCGCGCAGACTAAGCCTACGTTCACACTTGGCAAGCGGACGGAAAGGCCAAAGCGGCCGGAAAATTTTTTCCGCGCCTGTCCAAGTTGTTCACATTTGTTTTGCTACCGCCGCGGCCGCCGCTGCCGTTTTCGTCCAGATCCATCTAGCCTGCGTACGTTTGTCGGCGTGGTGGCGCTCATTATCGCATTATTTCGAGCGGTATGTTCATTCTTTGACCCTTGTGCCGTCATCAAAAGTGATCATTTTACGCAACTTTGCGTGTCATCTGTGACCTTCTGTAAATTCCTCGTTGGCATTCCGTAATTCTCCGCACACGGGCGCGGTAGCGCTGAGTCACAGGTTGGTGCCTAGTCGTGATAATATTTCTTTAATAGCTTGTATTCACAAGTTGTAATAACATTTCATCATTTCGTATTGTCGGCGCCTCCAGGACACCAAAGGGGCAACGGGAACACCACAGCTAAAACCCGGGCTGGCCCTAGTGTTGGGGCTCGCCAAAGCCTGCGCGTCCTACGTGAGACCTACGCTCCCAATCTATCGTCGCGACGAGAAAAGCACCCCGCGACTTCTGCAACATACCGTACACGTGCGAGGAGAATTTTGGAGCGCCAACGAGGAATCTGTCTAACTATTGTTTGCCATAGAAGTGGAAGAAGAAATGGCTTTCATACTTCTACCTACTTGTTTTCTAGAAATGGACAATAAATAAACGGAAGACGCGGACACCTCGGAAACGGCGGTGGTGGGTCCGCCTGGCCTTGCAAAAGCGCGAGAAGTTGGGTCACGCCAAGGCTTCGTTGCCGCACCTCCGGTCGCGCGACGTTGAATACTATCGCGAGTATTGCTGACAGTACGTTTTAGTGCCACTCTTGTCGTAGAGCAAGAGCTGGTTCTTGATCGCGTCGATCAGCATTACAGCCTACACTTTTGGTGCCATGGTTTTGGTGCCCGGTGCCATTTTACGACCGGTTGTTTACATGCTATAGTGTAGCTTCCAGTGAAGCAGAACGACTTTCCGCCGCGTTTCCGCTTCGCCATGGCAAAAAAATCGGCCCGAGACCGATTTGGCTCACAGCCTGATTTAGTGCCTGTTTTGCCGCCTAGGCGGGCGGATTTTTGCAAGATTTTGCCGCTTCCTACAGCTTTGAGACCAAGTGTGAACGTAGCCTAAAATCCTGCGCGAGCGCGGCCTAACCGGCACCTGAAGGGAAGCGGCGGAAATGTATACCGGAGATTTCGACCACCTGGGGTCTTTAACGTGCAACCTAAATCTAAGTAAACGGGCGTCGACCGTTTTCGCCATCATCTAAAATGCGGCTGCCGCATTTGTTGCTTCATTTGTTGCGCATTGTTGCTTCAGAATGCGGCCGCCACATTCTCGCCCAAAACTTCACAGAGTGTGAAAGCCTTGACAAACACCGTGACAGTTTTTTCCATATGCAGACATGATTCGCTGTAAATTACCAACCCAAACGGAAACGCCCAGGAATTAAATTGTGATAGTAGCACCGGTTTCATGAATTATGTCAGCGCGAAGCGACGAAAACAAAGGGTGGGTAAGTAAGAGGGGGGGGGGGGGGGGGGTTGCGGAAAAAATTTCGGGGGGGGTTTGAACCCCCCCAACCCCCCCCCTTGGCTACGCCACTGCAGTGCCTGCTTCAACATCATCAACATCACCACCACCACCACCACCTAAAACCAAAGCAACAAACATCTCATAATTACCACTACACGGGTTAAATAAACGTGACTTCAGAAATATGATCTGTCGACAAACTGCTGGATTGCTATTAGCATTACCATCGACAGTGATCATAGCATGAGTTCTGCCGTAATATCATTCAGTGTTTCTTTTGCTGCTTTTTTATAAGACTTAAATATAACCATCTTCAGCCTATATTATTGACTGAATTTAGATTTACTAATATCGATACACTTGGATCAGATAGTGCGTGTTGACGTTAGGTAGCGCTTCCACAATAGCGGGCTTTAGCAAATTTTAATCATTGTGTGGTCATTTGTTAGTCTTTCTCTCAGCGATGCCCGCACAACATAGCGGCGTACAGGTTTACATATTCCGACTTGGACGCTTCATTCAGGGTGACGTGGTGGGTGAAGTTCGCAACCAGACATTCTTGGGTGTCGCAGGCACTGACTCAAGCAAATCCATAACTTGGGAGTGGCGCCTAGCAAAATCATGCACAGGAAGCTTGATTTTCGATTCTGCAACCTGAAGCTGATAGTCAGTAGTCATAATGGGCTTTTCAGGGTTCTCACTCATCATGACCTCCACGTGTGAAGAAATTCAACCGTCTGAATGACGTCTGACCACTGTCAGCGTCTTTGTCACTGTCAAAATGGTCTTTTATCACAGATGATAATTGGCCACGAACTTTTTTCTCACCAGAAAACAAACCATTTCGCGACATTCAAGGTGGTGATCAAGGGGAATATACAGCTGCATCTCAAATGTCAAACTGAAAGTTGATACCCTGAAATAAATGTGCTAGATAGATGACCGACGGATTGGTGTACATGATGTTGAACGCCTGGACAGATAGAAAGATAACGTCAGTATCTACAGCGATTCAAATCCACGTCCCCAAATACCTCGCGCACTCTGTGCATGGATTATGGAGCTTAAAAGGATACGAATGCGAGCCAGTTGGTACAAATCTATCGGTGAAAAAACAGCGCTTGTACGTTGTTCCTTCCTTGTCCGTGTTTATTTCGTGCTTTTTATTCTCTGATGAATTATGAGGAGTCCTTTATCTAATAACTGAACGATGAACAAAGGTGGTAGCAAGCTGCCTTCAAGAGAAGATGCAATAGCTTTTTCCACATTTTAACTAGCAGCAAATTGCACGAGTTTTCATACATCAAACTTGAATGTGCCTCTCGTTTACAAGAAGTTATAAACACTACTTTGTACAGAGACAGATGTAAGTCAGCCAAGTGTTGGCAATGGAACAACAACAATGCAGGCAGCGTTGCATTTCATCATCATTTATATACGCCTATACAAGCAACAGTGAAATTAATTTTGTTACCATCAGTACCCAAGCATGCACCAAGTATGGAAGTATACTTACAGACTGGAAATCGAACCCACGACCTCGTGCTCAGCCGCAGAATGCCATAAGCACTGATGCACTATAGCGGTATAGCCATTACCCAATTCAGTAGTGCGCTTCTCTGCATTGCATGTTTGTCCAGCTAACGGCAGCACCAGGCTTCATTGTTCAAATGAAGATGAACTGCAAACTACACATTATTGGCTTGCCTGCTGCAAGTGATTTCATCGCGAGAACCATGTCTACATTTGATATCTCATAAAACATGCAAGCTGCATACAGTGACCGCAACACAGACTAGCCGCCATTACTTTGGAAAACAACCTTGCAGGAAAGCTAGCTTTACAATTGCATAAAAGGCTTACAATTACCTATCTTGTAATCTTGAAATTTGATTACTGCACTCAAGAGTTGAGGGAGAAAAACAGAGGAAAAGGCAGGAAGGTTAACCATAAGGAAGCATGATTTGCTACTCTGCATGAAAGAAAATCGGGAAAAAGATGCTAGAGAGATCGCACGAGCTGAAGCATAAAAAATGGTTATAATGTAAAGAGTAACGTGTACAATCTGCAAATACATGTAGAAAAAGTGGCTAAAACACTACTTACATGTCTGTACCATGGCGTCCTGGACTTCCTGTTGAAGGTCATCTAAAACAAGGCAGCAGCCATTAAGTAATTAGGATTTATTACTTATATCATATTCATGCATCAGACACATCAAGCATATTGCAGTTATATTATGTACAAAAATATTGATCAAACTGCCACTTACATAGTCTGTACAATGACATCCTTTGCTTCGTGTTGAAGACCACCTGAAACAAGACAGTAGTCGTGAAGTAAGTTGTGCTACAAGCTGCACAGGCAAAGAACCATATTTACAGTTTCTTGCCTCGTAGAGAATAGCAGCATAGGTCATTTATGCTCCGACTTGTACAGCGCACTTGGCACGAGCAGCTAACGTTAGAAAAGCAGAGCCGACTACTGCTCAAGCATGAGAAATATCGCTGTCTATAAATTCATGCCCTGCATTTGGACAGATTCCATGAATGGAGCAATGAACCTTCAGTAAGGTTGTAAAGCTTATGAACTTAAAGGTAGGACAGTCAAAGCAAAACAATGCTAGAAATAGTTTCATTACTTAAATGATGAGTTTATCTAAAAAATTTGCTGACTGTTCTGTATGGACGTTGTGAACAGGCACTCTTGTTTACAGAGGCCTCATTAATTACCTGCGCCACAAACCAACGGAAGCGTTCATAAAGTTTATTCACGTAATGTAACATTGTAACATTCAGATAAATGCAGATGAAATTTTGGTATAAACCATGACGTCACTGCAAGATAATATGAGAACTTCTCATTTGATTTCATTCTAATATGGGAACCATGCAGTCTCATTTTTTGCGCCTCTTCTGGCTTACCGAGTATCTTCTCATGATAAGTGCGGGTTCTTTTTTTTTTTTTGGTATTGCAGAAGGGTAACTTACTAACACAGCTGAACTAACTTATTTATTTGGTGTCCCTTTAAGAAACTGAAACAAAGCTTGCTACTGTGAAACAAGAAGTTCATATCACAAGTCTGTAACCTACATCTATTGAACATCTAAAGCGAACAATATAGATGCCGTTATAGAGATTGTAACAATGTCATGTAAGTTGTAAGCTCATATCACATTTGTTTGTTTTGATTCTCTCGCCGATGCAGTTTACAGAACCGCATTGCATGATATATTCAGAAGCATACATAAAAATGTGTTGCAATTAATGTTCTAGGCTGCACAGAAATATTTGTAAGCTTCGGGCTTGACGTAGTCTAAACTTGCACATTTTTGGCAATTTATGTAACTACAACCCACTAAATAGAAATTCTGCTTTAAGCAAGATAGTAAAATTCATTTTTCTCTCTGAAACGCAAGATACTTTAGTCAAATCAATTCAGCGGTTGTTCAAATGATAAAAAAATTAATTCTGGGATTTTAGGTCGATCTGATTATGTGGCACGTCATAGTGTGGTACTCCGGATTAATTCTGACCTCCCGGAGGTCTCTAATGTGCACATAAATGAAAGTACACGAGCAGTTTTGCATTTGACACCCATTGAAATGCGGCCGTCGCGGCTGGGATTGAACCCACTATCTCGATCTCATGCAGCGGGACACCATAGCCCCTAAGCTACTGCGGCTGGTCATGGGTTGTCTAATGCGAGTGCGTTTGAGTGCCGAGGACAGACCTGAACATTTCGAAATCTTACGTACATCCGTACAAAGAAATTCGAGTTGGCCCCAGGCTCAACATGTAGCTTAAACACGTATATTAGTCTTTAAAAAATATTTACATTCACTTGGCAGGAAAGGGTTTACTACCGGTAGATAAAATAAAGCCCAACTTTCATCGTGGTAAATTTTGTGTCGAAGCCTCCATGTTGGTAGTACATCCTTGCGACATTGCAAATTTCTAGGCATCTCGTACTTGAGCCGTTATTGCACAGGAATTGTTTTACAAACTTCCTCGGCTGGGTTTGTTTCTAGTAGGATGCATTGTAGGCCCTCACCGATAAGCAAATCAATGGACCCGACCAGATGCTGTCAAAGTCCACGACGTTATGGCAAGCTGGTGAATAAACGCCAGGGTGACGTCGCCACCTATCGTTCGTTTCTACGCCTTTTATGGCTTACCGAACCCCTACTTACGGCAAGGGTAGCGACTTAACTATTGCAGAAGCATAATTTTCTTATATACAGCCTAGCTTAATTTTACTTTTAGCGTCCCTTCAAATTGAAGCTGGCCCAGTCAAGTGCCACAATCACTGTAGCTGATCTGACCACGGACAATTAGCATGGCGAAACCTTAATCATAAAAGAGCATTCACTGTCTACTGAAGCTTCATTTATTCCAATATCGTGCAGTGTAAAACTTCCTGCCTGAGGTCACTTCCGCCAGTAGCATGGCTGACTATTATAAATTTATAAAAAGAGAGGCCCTCACCTTTAGGTGGTTGAAGGGGTGCCTCGTTTTTCTTTCCAAGCACAGGTGGTTTTGAGACCTTGAGGCTGGGACTTGGAGCTTTTCTGCACCTCAGTGCTGAAGCAGTTATGAGTGCGGACTTCCTTTGCCTCCAGAGTGACTCGATCCATGTAATATTCTCCTCACCCGTCCTCTCCAAGAGCTCTGCACTAGTTGAAGGTGCTTTAGGAAGTGATTTTTCTTTAGCAACTTTCAACAGAGCTACTGTACTTTTGTCGTGCCGAGTGTTTTTGTTCAAAGATCTCCCGGGAACGTGCCAAAACGTTTTCTTGAGTTTTACGGTGTCAAGACGAGAGTCACTCACTAATGAGGCTTTTGACGTACGTGCATTATTTCTTCGCAATTCACAAGGTTCATTTTCAACTCCGAGGTTTTCCAGAGTTTCACGGCCTACTGGCGCCGCATCTCCCGTCGCCGGTAAAACTGCTTCGACTTGAGATGCCTCAAAATGCTTTGCAACGTCTGAACTTTCCAACTGTAAACCGCTCCCACACTTTAAAGCACTTGCTGCTTTATACTTGCTGTTTTTTGTTAGCCAAACTCCCTTGGTATTTTCGGGACACTGAGAGCACGAAATGTTTGGTGCAGACCAAAGGCTTTTCTTTTGCACAGCTGCCCTTTCATAGTAAGCACCAAGCCCATCGGGCCTTGCTTCAGTGGGCACTGCAAGTGGGCTCTGAAAAAAGCCGAAGCTGTCTTGCGTGAAAGCCGTTCTCGACCTGGCCCACACGCTGTTTTTCTTCGCAAGTTCAGGAAACACCCCTCTCATGAACTGCTGCTCATTGGTTTCACTCCAAGAACAATCTGGCTCGGGAAAGTCTTGGTTAGAGAAGTAGCCGACAGGTTTGCATGATTCGTCAAAACCTGCAGAGTTCCACAGGTCCAGAGAGTTTAGTGGCAATGGCGTAGGCCCGCCCCCGTTCTGAGAACAACATGTAGAGCTGGTACTCGGAGAAAATGGTGGGCGCGTCCTTTTCCGCTTACGCTTGCTGCTGTCGCTCATTTTGCTACCTTCTTGCTTCAAGTCAGCTGCACTCGATGTGCTGCATGTTCCTGTTGCTTGATATTCCTCACTCGAGCAATTTTTCCTATCGCTTTATTAAAAAAAGGAGGTTTCATTTCTTGAGTGAGCAAGTTTTACATCAAGTAAAAAACATATTCAAGATGCAATCACAAACCAAGAACACATCGTCCGCGGCAAGCAATTGCTGTTAAAGGCCAACTTTAACGAAATTTTTGAATGCTCAAAAAGTCTAGTTTAAGGTATATCACAGTTAGAGAAGCCTCTGTGCAAAATAGTACATTCAAAATAGAAGCCGAAGCATTACAAGAACTCGCAAAAGTGGTAGTTCTGGATACCTGGACTGAAAAAAATAATGTCGCCACTTCGCTTGAAATGCGAAGCATCGATTGCGATGGCAAATTAGTAGAACTATGGATAGTAGTTTTATCGGCCGTATAAACTTGTAAGCATTCGCTTACTAACTAAATTAACAAGCACAGTGTCACGCAGTGCACAGCTAAACATGAGCACATCTCGCTCGATGACCGCGGAAACTCACTGTCAAAACGCTGGAGTGAGGAGACGCGGCGGCAGCAGCGAGCGAATTTACCTTAGCGCTCTCTCTCGTTTCGCTTCAACGCGAACTAAACATCGAAAGCACAGCGCATACGAAGCTACCGGCACTCGGCGCGTGCACTTTGTCCCCATCGCAAATCGCTTTGAAGGTGAGGCACGCAGCACACTTCGCCCGCATCGCAGATCGCTTTCAAGATACGGCGCCCGCGTGGTCGCACTGGGAGCAGCAGCCGACGGAGCAGAATGCACCCCTCTCCTTCGCCTCGCCTCGCCTCGCGAAAGAAGACCGCGCGCTTTCGGCCTTCCTCCCTCCCTCGCGGGCGCTACATTGAGCCGCGATTGCCGGCTGACCCTCGTTCACTTTCACCCGCACACATAGCGTACGGCGCGCGGCGACCATTTTATCGTTGTTGGACTTTATTCGGAACCTCACAGCGACGGCGAAGACGACAACTACGGTGACGCCGATGGCAGAAATGCGCTTGGAGTGTCCATATAATTGCTATCACAATAAAACAGGAAAGACGGATCTGTTACAGGCACAGGTAGCGGTACAAGGTAGATAGAGAAGTTTCGAGCAACAGAAAAAAATAGATTAAGGAGATGTATGCAAAAATGCTAGAACCATGTATAGCATACTGGATTAACTCAAGTAGGCTAGTCGACTATTTGTCACCAGCCCGTTTCAAAGGGGAGGCCAATAAAAATTCGAGGACATCTAAGCCCTTATGTGTTGTGAATGCGAAAGCATTTATGTCCAATTGAACGCCGCTGAGCGGTTCTTAAAGTTTTGCGCTGCGAGTAATATACCAAAGCGGTACGTGTTGCCTGAGCCAGCAAGCAGCAGCAGCCTGTGACTCTTGCTCGGGCACCAGGCGCCAGCTTCCGAGAGCGAGAGCGAAGGTGACGTGGCGTCGCAGCCAATGGGACTTCAGGTGCCGTTTCGCAGCTACAGACTACAGAGGCCGGCTTTTTTCGCTAAATGGGCCATTTGACGCTTTCGCATCAAAATCATTAGCATCATCTATATCTCGCGGAAGCGGCCGTAGAATACACACCGCACGAAAACTCAACGTGCGCATTGCCTTTCTTGTCACATGTTGCGGAATATTTTCAGAGGATATATCGCGGGCAATTTTTCAGCTCTGCCTCGAAAATGTTAATTGCCGCCTCAGCCGTATATATAGGCCTTTCCTACCTTTATTTCTTCCTGTACCTTTCTATATGCTTATTCATTGACACTGTGGCATCTGTAGGCCGTACCTGCCTTCTGTTTATTCATTTTTCTAAACAAATCACGTGTGGTTTCACACACCATCCACTGTCTGAACTGGTAGCTTATCGTAGATGGTAGAGTTTATTTGTTGCCGGTATAGTTTTCTTTCTCTTCCTTTTTCTCTCTCTTTTTTGAATTGTGGTGATTCAGCACTTGATATGGTAATTTTCGCGTTTGTGTGCCTACTGTGAAGTTTATTGATGTTCGTGTAATATTTACAAGTACTTTCCCGCGCATATATCTTCCTGTTTTTAGTTTGATGTTACCTGCCACTGCAAAGTACGAATAATGTTTTTCACGATAGCGGGCCGCAATATGAATCAGCACCAACTCGCGCAGTTTTCCCTTCTTTTGGGTAATACCGCTTTTGTTATATAATGCTTCTTTTTGCCCCAATGAATAACGCTTGTTTGACGTAGATGTAACGGTATTTTCCATTTACTCAATGCCTTCCTGAAGGACATGCAAAGCATTCATAAATAAATATATAAGAAAATAAACATGCCTTAAGCATACACGTGCAAAAGCTACAGGAATTTGTGTTAGATGTAATTAGCATTTTAATCGTTATTGGTTTTAGTTACGGTCATTTTTGCTTTGGCGACAAATACATATACTAATAAATACGTAAATATTTATATAATCCATCATTACATGCTTTGTGTACATTTCTCGCGCCATCCAGCTTTGAGACTAGTGTACATAGCAGAACACAAATATTTTCTTTAATGCGCAAAAAAATTGCACGTGTCAGTGACACAGGATCTTGCATACTTGTCTTTGGACTAACATGCTTAATTCTGTGAGTCGGGTTTGTGTGTTTACTGCCAAAGTCAACGCTATACATACATAGAAAAGCACAAAGCATTTCTGTACTCTCGTATAATAGTTTTGAATGATTTCGCTTGTGAGCTGATACATGTCAATATCCGCAGCACTTGTTCCCGTCAGTATACAGGATTAAAAGTTTCAAAATCGAATGGTCAAGTGACCTCCATTACAGTTGGTGATTTAGCACGATTACTGTGGCGATTGTGGAAAAAAATTATTGGGTGTTTCTGTGAAGAACACGATATAATTATGAAGCGCGCCGTACTGGGGGCTCCGAATTAATTTTAACCGCCTGTGATTCTCTAACGTGGAACTAAATCTAAGTACACGAGCGATTTCAGCATGCGTCTGTGCGCGGATCATGCTTCGCCTTGCCCTACCTTGCCCTATCATGACGGGAAAATGCACAGACGAAAGCAAGCGCCGGCACCAGCAGGCGATTCGATCAAAGATCAAAAAAGGATACTGGCGCCTATTATCAAATGTTTTTTTTTTCATACACGTACTCCCAGTACATTCACGTTGGTATGTAGAAATTGAATATATCTGAGCTCGTCATGGTTAAGGAATACATACTGTGGAAGCTTACCAAAACGATAAACATACATATAACCCGCAAATTGCGAAGTATTGTGCGTTTCCGGCACCATGACGAGCTCAGATATATTCAATTTCTACATACCAACGTGAATGTACTGGGAGTACGTGTATGAAAAAAAAAAAAACATTTGATAATAGGCGCCAGTATCCTTTTTTTCCCCTCGTACACTACCAGAGAGCCCGAAAGCCTCTCTGACGCATGAAAAACCCTCGGTTGCGAGCGCCACGGTGCGGAGAAAGAGCCGACCATGCCCACAACTGAGATTACGCTCTCTCCATGCAAATGGGACGCAAAACGTGCCAACCTGCGCAATCTCGGAGACCATGGGTCAAGCATTGCATAATGTTGATTCCCAAAAGTCAACTTTGCCGCAATACAGCAGTGTAACGCGGTGAAGCATACGCAATGTATTGCGGTGAAGTATATGAAGATTGGAAGGGGGCCATGTCATGGGACACAGTATGTATTCCTTAACCATACACGCATGCACTCGCCGTGTCAAGTCACAGTACGAGCACCGATGCGCCTAATAGTGGGCTGGCAGGCCTTCAGAGTTATTTTGGACGTGCCTGTGGCGATTTGAGCACTTGGGGGCAGTAAAAGGTATGCATTCATTTTTTTCGGAATCGTCGATTTTTCGGACGTTGACTGTACAATTTTTTAATGTATGTCGATCTCTCTCTGGCGATGCACTACATATCAAACAAAGTCAGACGTAGTTTTCTTCAGCAGCTAACGTTCACCGTTCCTTTAATTTCTGTAGGACGGAATTCTGGCCCTACTGAATGGTAATGTATCTGTGGCTAAGAGATGAAGATGAAAAAGACACAGCAAAATCCAGAATGATATAAAAGGAAGGAGGATACATACATTGAACAATTCGCTGGGGACCCTGCTCTCAAGAAAAAATATCAAGAAAAAATGGCAGTCTCCCCGGAAAATCTACGGGTGCGGTGGTCGGCCACGCTGCTCAGCTCAGAACTCCAAGACCAACTTTGGGCCGCCCAGCGAGCCATGGATGCCGTGCGGGAGCAACAGCTCCCAGTGGCCGTCTAGGCGGCCCCAGGCTGCCTCCAATCGCCGGATTTCAAATAAACTTATGTCACTCACTCACCCTGCTCTCGTATCCATTCTTCGGATGTACAAACATAAGAGATGATTGTCCTACACAGAAATCGTACATTTAACATGTTATGGCACAAAATATGAAGAAGAAAAAAAGGACTGGAATCGCTTAACCAAAACAAACGTAACATGCTTGGCACACACTGGAATGCTTGAACCGCATGTTCGAGCTTACAGTCCAGAGAAACTAATGCGAGCTTGGTTTTTTATTGGACAAAACCCGGTGTGTAACTTTGAGAAATTTTTTTATGTGAGTAAAGCGGAGAGGTCAGCCGGAGGTGCTTTGTTTCTGGCCTGCGACTATATGGAGAGGCCAGGGAGAAGAGAAAAAAGTACATAGAATGAGTGTGAATGACAATGATCATGTACAGTGACTTATGCAAACGTGTGATATTCGTCTTACCTGCCAACCTGTGAACTTCAAAATTCGTAAATATACTCACAAACATGACAAAGGGAGAAGGGTGAAGGGAAGGTAGCAGCACACATTCGTGTTTGTTTGCCCTGAGCACATATCTTTTGCAGGGCACATACGCACATTATTTACTATTATGTTTAGATACAACACAAGGATCAGCAAGCTAGGGACAACCGAGACTTAGAAGTAATACAGAGTTACTTTTTCAGCGGCTTTGCTTTTGTAGATTCAGCCTTCTTCAGGAAGTTGTGTGAATAAACTTGCTCGAAAAAGGAGCCCCCTGTTAGCGCCTTGCATTGCCACAAAAAAGGCAGCACAGACACCATCGGAATTTCTTGCTTGTATACAACTTTATTTTCTTCAATCTTGCTCACCCTAACATTCAATGCCTTTAGAACACTGTGATGAACAGAATTTACATTTCGTAAGGCTTGATGTAACATTCGGGAAATTTTAGAAGAAGCCCAAATTCGTAATCCTTAATGGTGGTGAGGCCTCTCTCTCTCTCTCTCGGTGCAGCAGTCATGTGACAGCATGAAAATCTCACCTCCTCTCTGTAGGTACAGTGTACTACTGCAGGTGCGAGATGTGTGCTTTTTCCTTCGTCTGCTGACAGGTCGGCGCTCTTCGCCCTTCGTTCTTAACGCGAGTCATGTCTTATGAAGATGACGACATCGTTGCCACTGATCATAATCATGTTGGTGTACTCTCTTTTGTGGCGGCGTCACCGCGTTCCAATGCCAAGGAGAATTAGGTATTGCGTGTCGCCTCCGCGTCCTTCTATTCAGGGATCGTCTTGTCGTACAGAATCGGATACGGCGCACTGTCTCCAAAAACCTTTCCATGAGGACATCCCGGTTTAGATTCATCAATGTAAAAAAAAAAAACAATCGCAAACCATCACAATCGAAACAAGCGCGAACGACATCAAACCAGGCAAACCAAACATGCGCGAGCGAGAGCTTACGTGAGCAGACGATAGTACGAAACGAGCGGTCCGGCTGAGATCACATACGAGTACGCACCGAGCGGTCGGGCAGGTCCGCATACACCAGTTTCCCGCGCGCCCGTCACTGAAGGGGCCGCTCTCAATGGTCTCCGCCTTTCTCGGCTCTGTTGGAAGGATGCAAGGATGCGGAAAAAAAATCTAACCAATTTTTACGTAGATTGCGCTGTTGGGGTAGTATATTAGATACCTCCATCATGCAGCAAAGTCTACGTGAGCCAAACAGGAAGGTGCGTGAATGTGCGTTTGCGTTGGCATGAATTGTCAATTATGAATAAAGCGAGTGGACACCTTCCTTATATTGCTTGGCGTGCACGTGTAAGCCGATCCTGAAAGAAGTAAAGATTTTGTGTCGGTGCCAAGATAGCCGAGCGAGAAACTTACGCGAGGCGTACCATATAAGAAAGAAGGGACATCACTGTGTCAGCGACGCCTCAGTTTATCTGCACAACAGTGAGATGAGGTTTGTTGAAGAGCGAAGTTAGGTCACGTGTTGCATGAACAGAAATATATTTTTCGGTGATTGTGTTTTTGCTACGCATGCTCAGCGGTGTATTTCTGAGATGTACTTATATGGTGGTCTTCGTGGAATAAGAGCTAGTTGCAAGCAGTTGTGACGAAGCCTTTTTGCAGCGTCGACCCTCTCTTGCTGGTGGTGACAGTGCGTATCTGACTTCGCGTACTCATTTGAGGCGCGGCAACACATGGTTCGAAACGAGACCGACAAGACGCCGACGCCAACGATTGACCGACTGTTCAGCACAGTGTGCCACTGAGACCATTTTAACATACCGGTCCGCGCGGTGATTGTGCGCGCATTCCGGCCGCTGTGTCGGCTTTCATTATATCATGTTAGTGTAGTTCCCTATGGGAAAACAAAAATATTGCTTTTTCTTCAAACAGCATGTGTCTTTCGCGTGTATTTGTGCGCATATAGTTTTCCATCAGTTGGTCTTGTAGAAAAAAAAGTTGTAAGCTTGCTGCTTCGAACAAATAAAGCATATCTCCCCTATCCCGCGCCCTGTTCTCAGATTTACGTGAAGTATAGTTACAGAAAAATAATGCAGCGCAACATTCCGTTCATGTATGCGTCTTCCTCGCGTAACATAATACGGAGTAATTGGTACGAGGGCTCTTAAATTGCGGTCGGTCCTCGGGCGCCGAAAACAGTTTTATTTCGCTATTGTATATTAAATATTTGGCCCGTAAGCTGTGTTAAATTTCTTTCCAGTCCATACTTACACTAGAGAGAGAGAGAGAGAAATAAACTTTTATTTTCCGAAACGGTAATCCGAGTCAGGACCCGGTTCACCCTAGGTGGGAGGATTCCTTATTCCAGGAACCCTCTGGCTTGGGCTGCCTCCTTGGCCCGGGCGACAAGACTGCGTTGATCGTCCAGGTCGTCAGAGGAAAGCTTCGCCTCCCACGTTTCAGTGGTGGTAGAGAAGTGCGCTGAGTTGGGTTGCTCCTCGTGTCTTGTGTCGTCTTGTTGAGCTTGTGAGCTGGGGTCTGGGGATGTGTTACGCAGTGGGCAATCCTGGACCATGTGTTGCAGGGTGTCTGGGACGTCACAGTGGGTGCATGTGTATGAGTACTCTGTAGGATATAGTCTGTGCATGATTATTCCGTGTACATAGGTGTTTGTCTGTAGGCGGCGGAGGATGACTTGTTCCTCTTTGCTTAGCTTCTTGTGTGGTGATGGCTACGTTCTTCTGCTGAGTCGGTGTTTCTTTTTTTTTTTCATAAGAAAGAAAGGTCGGGGTAGCTTGCACCAGTGGCACAAGGCTAAAGACACAGCGGAGCTGATCAGTTCCTAGCTAGTCGTGGCTATACGAAGTGATGCTAAGTTATATGAAGTAATGCCAAGTGATGCTAAGTTATACGAAGTGTATAAGCATTTTCTTGTTGTTGTCCGTGGCATAGGGGAACGCCTCGCGAAGCACTTGCAGTCCGAGCACACGTAGGGGAAGTGGGGCGAAAGCTATGCACAGTGTACGGGCGGCGCGCAGCAGAAGACACGCCGGGATGACGTCACGGTGCATGCGCAGTAGCGCGCACCTGGCGGGAGCTCGGCGAAGCCGTGTCTGCGTCGGGCGAAGCGAGCGTGCACTTGCGCCGTGGGTTACTAGGAAATGCGAGGTGACGTCATCGCTACTGCTTCGGCGCATGCGCGGCTAGGCGAGGTTGGGCCAGGGGGTGCGCAGCTGTGGCTTGGCTGCTAGCAGCTTCCGGTTCGACGGACGACGCGGCGGCATTGACGGCATGCCCGGCGCACGTGTTTTTCTACGCGGTTTCAACTGTCAGTCGTGCGAAGCTTTCCGTCCGCTTTGTCGACCAGCAATGTACCATTCATGCAGCTGATTTCTAGGTTCCAGTTCACTCTGGGCGCGACGATGACGAACCAAGAAAGACAAGGATACGCTTTTATTCATAAAGGAACTCTGGTTGTTGTTTCGGCGGCCTTTTTTGTTTCTGCCAGGTTTAGCTCTATACGACATTTGCCGTTGCTTGGACGCACCGTCACTGACTGCTGTGCCTGCGGGTCAGTCAGACAGGTGAAAAAGTTATCGTTATCCGATAATTTATCAAGCGTACAGAAGCATTACTTTGAAAATCGGGTGCTGAGGCGATGGCTACAGCGGTGCATGCTGTTCTGTGATCGTAGCTAGAAAGCAATATCGTCGTTATAACGGCGCAGCTAGCGCTGAAAATAACTTTGCGCGCTGTCGACGGCATTTCTCGGTCGAAACTCTAGGTTCATTTGAAGTGGTACGTAGTTAGACGTTCTCGCTTTTTTTGTCAACAATGGCAGTATCGCCGTCATATTACGACTGCGCATTATCTCTATCTGTGCTGAAGGAGCTAAGGGGAGCTAGTTGGTTACGAATATTATGTATGTATCTCGCTGTGTCCCGCCTAATTTCGCGCCGTAAAACATTGTTTCATAATACCTCTATATGTGCATGCGAGTACTGACACAGTTCTGGTTGCCTGAGTCAATGTTAGGGAAAGAAATAACTTGGGGAATCATTCCGTGTCGGCCCTTACACAGCTAATCGCCGCCTGGCAAGTGGCACTGTACGTTCATTTTCTTTTTGCTCACGGATGGTCTCTGCCTTGTTACAGTTTTGGAAGTAGCAGCCATTCCTCTGATGCTTGTGCACAGCTGACTCAGCAAGGGTTGCTGCAAGGCAGTAGTTACATGCGTTCACCTTTAACGCTTGAATTTGAGCAGCCAACGGCTGAACAGCCGACGATGATTTTGCAAGGCACCTGCAACCGGGTAATCTTCGAGTGGGACAAAGCCGGACTGCAAGCGCAAGTGGCTCAGTCAGATAAGGCGTTGCGCTGCTGAGCACGAGCCCGCGATATCGAATCCCGGCCGCGGGGGCCGCATTTCGATGGAGGCGAAATGCGAAAACGCCCGTGTGCTTGCGTTGTAGTGCATGTTAAAGAACCCCAGGTGGTCAAAATTAATCCGGAGCCCTCCACTACGGCGTGCCTCATAATCAGAACTGGTTTTGGCACGTAAAACCCCAGAAAGAAGAACGGACTGCAAGCGCATCAATGGAATTCAACGGCGAAGCAGTGGCAGCGGCTGCGCTGACTCGAACCGGAAGCAGCTAGCAGACGGCGCATCCCACAATCCCTCGCTATTTTACGGGTCACCTATAGCCGGGGCGATAGCCTAGTTAGTGGCTACGGCGTTGTTCTGCAACACTCGATCTCGCGGGTTCAATCCAGGCCACGGAGTTCAGTGGGGGTGAAATGGAACAACACTCATGTACTTATATTAAGATGTAAACTAAATCAGGTGCCTCATAATCATATCGTAGTTTTGCCACGTAAAACCCCAGAATTTGTTTATTCAAAGAAATAATTAAGGTAGCTGTGTCGTTCGGCTTTTTTCTAGGGGTGTAAACACAATAAAATTATTCTCGAGTCTGATTTCCCAGGAAAACCGGTTATGCTTATTATATATTTCAAACATGCGTGTAATGCCGATCCCAACTGTACGTCCACTCAATTGAGCAGCTTGCATATTGTTAACGGCTGCTTTCGTTATCCTGTGCACTATCATAATGAAAATAACAAAGCAATTAAAGGAAAGGCATGCCTCACATACACGCAGATATGTGCATATCTGCTTTCTTCTTTGAAGGAGTTCAGTGTGCTACCACATGCACCCCTCCGTTTTAATGGGATGCAAACTAGGTGAAACTTTCCAAGAAAATACATTTCCTTAGCTGAGTCGAGTTAGCAGACTTACAGGCTGCCCCGAAACGGGACGGTCACATATCGAATGACAGCTAGAAACTTGTTAAGCAGAAGTTATCAACCCTCGTACGTTAATTCGCTCGGGAACTGGTGCGCCTGTGCGCGACAGTCGCAACCGTCTAGCAGCATAATTATTCGGAAGAGACCTCACTTGCATCCGTCACTCGCCCTCGAGACTTCAAAGTGCTGTCATGCGTTACATTCGAATAGAAAGGACTATTCGATAATCTTTAATATTGAATTCTGGAATTGAATACGATCTGAATAGCGAATACCATTCGATGGGACATATATTTCTACTTAATTTCACCTGCTGGCACGTTGAAGGAGATCGCCAGACCAGCCATGGAGATTACATTGGTCTTTACTTCCCAGCCTCCCCGATTCATTCTTAGTATACAAAGGCAATATCTATTCTCTAACACTGTTGTTCATATAAGCATCCAATCATTGCCATCATCCGAAAGCACATTGGTCTTCCTAGGGCTGGTTCTATCTAGAGTGTACTAGAATTATAGTACAATCTAGCTCCATCCGTGATAAGGCCTCCAGCCGAAGGCCGTCTCTCGAAGCTGCCGTGCGCTGTGGCACTCTTCTCTGAAGCCAAACCTCCACCCATGTAAGGACATGAACCGTCGCTCCTTGGTGTGTTCTCGGTGTATTTTCTTTATTTGTTCATTATTTAAGTTTGAATCTGCAATGTGAATGAAGAGAACTAATATCACCCGGAATGTTTGTACATATAGGCAGCGTTCAATATTGCAGAACTGAATCCACTTATTTAGTCACACAGGGCATTCGTCGCCACAAAGTCGTGTTGCAATCTCGCTCACAGGAACCGCAGGACTTTCAAGTCAAGAGAGACAGGAAGGAGAGTAGCTACCTGAATTTAAAAAAACAGAAGAAGAAGAAAACCTACACCACTCTTCTGCAGATCGTGGTGTTCTATTGTAAGTATGTGCATAATTGTGCCTGACCACAATGTCCACCTGATTGTGTTAATAGCGAAACTCTTCTTTCCATAGAGCCTAATGGAAGGCGTGCTAGCGCATTCATCGCTTTCATTCTACCCTGCTTTTCTTCTGGCCTGTTCCGTATCTGTTAAGACAGACAAACAACCAGTCCTAGAAGCTACACCGCTCAACTACAGGTCCGCTAGCACCGTCATCACTGTCACAATAAGAAAAGGCTTGCACAAACCCTCGTTCTAGAAGTTTTTCATACATGCGATAACAGACGGCCCATATACGGGGTGACAATTTTAAGTTTTTCGGAATTTTTAGAAATCGCCTCAGGTAGATAGCCTATTTCCTGTCCTTGATTATTCGAGGAGGCGGACATTAGTAGCACGAGAAATCGAAACACATATTCAACTAATTACAAAATTAAATAATTAACTTGGTTATTACTTGCTGACACATAATGCAATTTACCAATTGTAGCCGGCGAGTTTGCCAGACATATCCATTTGAAATTAATCTCCAGGATGACACCAGTTTGACACGTCTAGAAGCAAGCGCCAAAAAGCTGTTGCTAAAAAATTTAAGGAGAGAAGAGCATTCCGCTATCCTTATATATATCACAAATTTTTCTTCTTTTTTTTCTTGAATATTTTCTTCGGGATCAAAATCAAACGCCTTCTTTGCCTGCTAGAGTTATTGCATGGCGCGGACTTCGAAATGATCAGCCACCTGAACGCCTGAACGAATGCGAGACGGACGGACGCTAAGCAACGCTCGCACGCCCGAACAAACTAGCGAACACACGCACGAATGAACGAGTGAGCGAATGAACAAACGGACGGACGGACGAACGAACGAACGAACGAACACGATTGATCTAATTTTCTGAGTTGTATCCGCTGCTTGCATTAAACAAAATCATTGTATACGGCTCGTTCCAATCAATGTCGCGGGTAAGAGCGAGTAACATTTATAGTTATAATCGAGGCAGAGCGTCAGATAATAAGCGGGTAGAACATAAATTCAGTTTAATTTTTTAAAAGCACGATGGATCGGTATTGTGCAGGTGTGTTTTCTGACATCATGCATATTGCTTCAAACAAAAGGCGAACGATAGTCAAGAGTAATATCGACTTCATTCATATTCATATAGGCAACCATTTTTGTTAGAAAAGACAATTTGCCTGACATAAAATTCGGGCAACGTTGCAGTCATTCTGAAGGTTTCACCGAAAATTGACGGATGATGGAATTCCTTCAGTTTTCGTAGAAATTTAAGGATATTCATGGTTATAACAATGGAACCTCCATTTAGATCTTCTCCCACAGACTACATTTCTGATAATTCCGTGCACCAAGGCTGTTGTTGTTTTTTCTGCACAGATTACCATAATCGTCATAGATTGCTATAATCGACACTAGTCCTAACTAGTTGGTTAGAAACCTCTCCTTCAGGCCGACTTCATATTTTCTTTATATGATATTATATTCATAGAATTTACAAAATACATTGAAATTAAGCCAACCAAGGAATATTAGAGGCCCGGTGTTAATTGTTTATGCTCAAAGTGATCATGTGTCAATGACGTCACAACGTTCATTGCTTACAAGAAGATTGTCCCGCACTTCTATGGCTCACCAAGTTTGTCAGTATCACCAGCTATCAGTACGAATACTTGCTGCGACGTCTTTCAAGAGCCCGATCCGCGACGTTGCACGCCAACAGCTGTGATCGAGCAAATGTACAGGCGCCTGATCACGTGACGCTACTTGCGGTTTTATCCCCTAAAGTTTTGCTTTAGTCATTTGCCTTTACAAAGCGACACATGTTATTCTTGAGGTAGATGACACCACAGTGCTTTTACGGTCGACCAATAGGGTTCGAGTAAAAGGCATTAAACCCGCTATAAAACAAGTCGGCAAAGTCCTTGCAGACGCCATTTCAGGAAAGGTCAGCCAGCGTTAAACGGTAAAGTACAGCGATCTACTCTTCAATTCTTTAGTGTGGCATCGCTGTTCGAGTAGTTTGTTTTCGTGTGTGAATTGTGAGCATCCATTCATAATAGCGTCTCTTCTGTTACATGTTCCCAGGTTCATTCACCTGGTCAAGATGAAGCCCATGTCACTCTTCCTGTTGGCTGTTTGCCTGCTCGCAGTGCAGGCGCAAGACTTTGCCCAACGAACCTTCGGTTTCGCGCATAACCACCCGGCACAGCTGCAGTTCCATCATGTCTACAGAATATCAGCCCAGGCTCAGGGACACCACGATCATGCTTTACCGGCACAGCATGGCTCGCACGCTGGTCATGTTCACCAAGCTCATGGGCATGAACATCAGGGTCAGGTCTCCAACGCTCACCAACACCAAGTTGGCCACGGGCATCATCACAACCACGAGCCCTCTACAGCGACTCATTCCGCGACTACGCCGATTGCTTCGAAAGTGAACACAGTCCCAGTCCTGATGTGGCGCGTCAAGGTTCCTGTTAATACTACAGTTCCCGCTGCACCGTCGACGTCTAACTCCGGCTCATCCGGCACTCAACATGTCGGTAGCCATATCGCCACTTCCATTAGCCACGTCTTCGGCAGGGTCGTCAATCCGCTGGTGGCCCTCCTACAGAACGCATCTGTTTGGCTGAACCACACCACTCCCCAAAATCCCAATGCCACTAGTCTTCAGCACAGCTCTGCCGTGCCCCATGCAGCGGTTATCAAAAAGAAGCTAGCTTTCATCGAAAAGCTCGGCCATCAACCGATGAGCACTGCTTCGGTCCCAGCACGTCCGGCAGTCCTTACTCGTGAGCCCAGTCTGGAACCTGCAGTTACAAGCACGGTGGCCGAGGCGACAACTCGTTACCGCCCGACGACAAAGCTATCGACTCTCACTCCTGTAGTGGTTAGCACACTCGGCGCCCCTGCTCCCACTCTAAGTGCCCTGGTTCCGCGTGCCGACACCTTTCCTAACTCCACATCCCCAATTACCTCGGGCGATTCACCTGCTTCCGTCCATAAGGTCCCCTCGGCAACCCATGTATCAGTCCAGGTTGCAGACACTACAGCGGCAATATCGGAGTCCGCCTTACCAAGCACCGCAGCGTCTAGTCGTGCTACATTGTCTGTCGAAACCCTGCCTAAAACTGTTGGCACAATAACCTCCACCTTGGGCTCCCTTGATCCGCGCGCCAGCCCCTTCCCTGCCCGGACTACCACAATATCCAACCTGCCTGCTTCCCTTCAAGAGGTCTCAACAACCAGTGTCCCAGTCGACACTGCAGCACCGGTATCGGAGTCTGCCTTCGCAAGCACAGCCGCAACCGTGACGACCACTCGTGTTAGATTGTCGACTGTGGATCTTACAAGCACTGTGCCCACCACTACCGTCGGTTTCCTGGATCCGAGCGCTGACCCCTTCACTGCCCCACTTACTTCAATGGACGTATCTACTTTTCGTCCTGTACGCTGGGATCCAGAAAACACGACCTCCAAAACTTCGGTTGTTACCAGCGCCCCCAGCCCGCTTTTCGTCGAAGCTAATACGTGGAAAGTGCCTGCATCTGCACCCAAAGATCGTGCAGCTTCTACTTTTCCGGCGACCACGGACTCGGCTTACGGGCGGTTCGCTCAGTTCACTACGGCTCAAACCAGCGCAGAAACTTTTACTCCACCCTCTGCAGTAACTCCAACAGTTCTCGCTACCAGGGCACCGCCGACCATAACTACACCAACGGACGTTGCTGCGCCTGTGACGCCCTCTATCACGCTTCCCGCCGTGGCGCTTTCCCCGACTTCGGCACCTGCTTTTTCGCAACCTGCGAGGTCTACTGTCTTGGATGTCCGCTCTGTCCGCCCAAAAACCCGGTAGCTCGCTGAACCGTGGCATTTCCAGTAGTAATGACATCAGCGATAATGTAACGTGATTTTTGTAGTAGCATGCCTGTTCAAGCAGGCTTACAATGTTTTAAGAATTTTACCGTACGCATCTTGCATGTATGGGTCTTGACCAGTGTCCTTAAATTGCGCAATAAACACGGGCATTTTATCGCAGAGGCTTCCCCTTCTTTCCTGCTTGCGTCGCACACCAGTTCGCCTTGCCCAGGGGCGTCGAACGCGCCGTACGTAACCCGTTCATCCCATACCAGGTCATATTCAACACTGCGAAGTTATCACCATCATTCTTCATCTGCATTTGCACTGTTTTGTTCATTTCAGTAACTCACCATAGTGTCGGGCTCCAGTGCAACGTCAGATGATCGACACTTGCTTTGGATGTGCCCTGGAATGCGGACGATCCCACTTAACGTTTAATGAAGGGCTGTACTGAAGCCACGCGTACCTGAACACTAGTATAGACTCGTTGTGTGACGGACAATAAGCTTGAAGATACAGTGCTGCAACTCCTGACCTATGTATTTTATTTGGTTTCCTTTTATTTGTCTTATAGCTCTCGGAAAATCCCCAGTACACTCTACATAAATGACCAAGTTTCCCCGTATTGCTACAGGGGACGAAACTTCATCCGTTGTCACTTATCCTGAAGGGGTGCACTCACAAAATAGCGTTTTTCAGAAGTCTGCTGTGCGAACCAAATTTCTCAAATACTCAAATGATTTGCACTCTGAATGCAGTTATCGACTTGAAAGCGACAGCTTTCAAGCTTAAAAGGCTTGAAGGCTTGAAAGACTTGACTTGAAAGCTATCGATTTCAAGTCGCATGATATTAGGAGCGAGTACATGAATTCACATATGTGTAGAACGAACTAGGCGAAGATGATATACTCGTTCAAAACTTAAAGCGCTATATATATATGTATACAACGAACGAGTTAAGGGGTACAGTTTTAGCCATCAGATTGATCTACAACACATACACCCGTAATGACTCGCCCACTAACTTGTTAGCTCGAGCGGGCCTTCCAACACTATTTGCTAGAGCAAAACTAGCGCGCTTGAAATTCCTACACCAGGTACTCCACAATCGGCTGAAAATAGACTCTTCTAAGTATTTATCATTTTCCAAATCTCACCTCTCACGCCACAAACACTCGTACACACTAACAGAATACTCGTTCCGTAATGACATTTTTCAGTACTCGCTTTTTCCGGTTGCAGTGAAAGCGTGGAATAAACTCGACCCAAGAATAACTAACACAGTGTGCTTTTCAACTTTCTGTAACCTACTGGATAAAGCGTTAACCGATCATATTGGCGAACCTTAAACACGCTTAGTGCTGCCATTTCTGTTATTGAATCAATAAACTGATTACCCTGTATTGCGAGTTTTAAGGGAACTGCATGTTAACTGCAAATGTATGGCATCTTTCTGTTGTACAGTTTTCATTTTGCTTTGCTTTCTTGGCCACTGTTGGGCTGTTCATCGCTGTTCTACTTGTTATACAGCTGGACTTGTATGAATGCCCACCTGCTATGGTCTCGTTCGAGACTGGCAGTATTGAAAATAAAATAAAATAAAAATTGTCATGCGTTGACTGTGCATGCAGTTTCTAACGCTACTAAGTCCGACTTCATTAGGGCGCGGATATAAACGGTGCAACACGCACGCGCGTAGTTCGGCTACGCTGGCCAAAAGTGGACCCTCGACAGTTTAACATCATGGCAAGGCCAGCGTGACTGGCGGCGTTCGGCTTGCTCTGACGCCGCCGGCGCGAGCAGGTACAGAACATGTTCTATGTCGCGCTGGAGCCGCTCTACCATAATGCACCAACTAGCCGGCATAATGCCGGCCTTTAGTTGCAGTGCGCCGAGTTTGCGCCTTATCCAAATTAAGAGAAAGGAGCGCTCGAGCACCACACACTTGCGGACATGCGCTTCGGCAATTCTACACAACGAAGTAAAAGCATCTGTTTTCATATTCCTGTTGCACTTCTTCGTTGATTTCACTAACTGAACGTCTGATCAACAAGATAGTTTCTATTGATACAGGGGACGAAAATCTATCTTATGTCACTTATCCTGATATACAGTGCGCACTCCTATCGTATTTAATACATCGTGCACTCCTGTCCTAACTTCCCGGCACATCCAGCGCGACAGGCGGGGTGCTCTGATGCTGCTAGCGTGGGTACGCTAGCACACGGGCGTTTTCGCATTTCGCCTCCATCGAAATGCGGCCGCCGCGGCCGGGATTCGATCCCTCGACCTCAGGCTCTGTAAATATTGTTGTGGCGTTCCCTTAGGCGATTGTCAATGCATCGGCCGGTTTGCCCGATGTAGACTTTACCACATGAGATAGGTATCTCATATACGACACACTGGAAGCATTGTGTGCATGGTTTTACACTGGGACTTCTCTTGGACGCAAGTTTGCTTACTCGGTGACACCGGTTTCCTAGGTGTGGAAAAAAAAAACATTAACATTGGCACTCCGGCCAACCTTCTTAAGGTTGTGTGAAATTCCGTGAAAATATGGCCTTCTTTGCGTTATCACAACTTTGCCCTTCTGTAACCTGTGTCCGTGCGCGACCAGCTCTTTGTTTGCCTCTCTTGTCTTCGTCGGTTCCGCGCTGTAGTTTTCGACGATGTTCAACCAACAAGCCCAACTGGTTACACTGCTCCAATAGGACGTTTACAGCTAGTGGCTCAGCGAGTCCAGCACTTGTAGTCCCCTTCGAGCGGATGGACCATTGCAATTGCGCATGACATACCCAGCCAAGAGTCACATTATTATGGAAGCGCTCAGAGCGCACGTCAGGCACCTTGCTCGCGCCCCTTCCCACTATCTAGCCTCACTGCCAGAAGACCGACCACGCGCCTCTTTTTGTCAGACGATACTGCCTTATCGTATATACCTACCATCAGGTTGCACAGCTGCAGCGAGAGTTTTGTTTCCTCCTTGGTGCTTGGCTCAGCCACAAGTTCAACTGACAGTTCTATGAATTCGAACGAAGGCCGAACTTTCATCACCAGCTCTCAAGCAACTTTCGCTGATCTTGCTGTAAGAAAAAAAATACAGTGATCATACGCTGGTTCAACCACCATGGATGGTTCTGCAGGATCAGTGTTCTTTCCTGCTGAAAGTCTCCACCTTGAAGTTCAAGACATCGCACCAGACGACATCGACAGTCGCGGAGCTTGCTGCTCTTCGTAGTGCTCTTGGCATAATTCTTGAGGAACCACCTAACAAATGCAGTGTTTTCGTGACTCTAAGGAAGCTCTACATTGCTTGCTTTCTGCCTACGCCGTGGACCCTACGAACCTCAAAATCCGAGAGCTCATTCATCGCCTCGTCGAGCAAGGACACGACGTCACCTTTCAGTGGCTCCTTAGCCACTGGGGCGTAATGGGCAACGAATATGCCGATGAAGCTGCTCGATCTGCTCATGAAGAAGGCGCGCAGGAACCAATCCCGCTGTCAAGAACAGATGCAGCAGCGAAACTTCGAGTGCTTGTAAACGATGCCACACAATCTTTGTGGAACGCACCTAGTTTACAGCACACACGTCTGCATCGACTGGACCCCTGTCTTCGACTTCGACCTCCACCTGGACTATCCCGACCCGAAACAACGGTACTTTGACGATTGTGGCTTGGTGTCGCATTTACAAAGTCGTTTGCTTTCCGCATCGAATGGTAGGATAGTGCTGCGTGTGACCACTGCGGCGACGAGGAAACTATCGAGCCCATACTTTGTCATTGTCCACTGTTGGACATGTGGACAAAGTGGACATGTCACGCTGGCTGCAGCTGGACCACAATGCACCTCGCGCTAGCTTGGCTGGCCGGTAGCATGGCGGCCTAATGTTAGTGCGTTGAGCTTGCGCCTTCTCCAAGTGAAAAAAAATGCAGATCCCCGCACAGTAGGAATCGGTGTACGCGAAGCTATTGTGAGAAAGCAATTCAAACTGGCGCATTGCAAGGGACGCGCTGGAAATCTCAGTGACGAACGCTTCCCTCAGCCACCATGGTTGGACCTTGCAGAGTATACAGGGTGTTTCTACGAATACTTCAAGCAATAGTTAAAAATAGCCGTTCTGAAATAAAAGGGTGGTTCCTTCGGAGTCATGCCATCAGCGGTGGCGACCATGGGGTGACGGGTGATACGCCTCAATTAGTCAGTAATTAACAAAATATATGTTAATTAACTTTAGAACTTCCAATATCAGCGGAGTGATATTGGATCTCTCCGTACAAACTATGTAAACTTTTGGAACTGGAAAAATTCGATCACCCGCAGAACTGTGGCACGGTGACTTTAGGCTATCAGAGCACGTGAAACTGAAAACGGGAGGCTGCAGCGGAGCGCAAAGCCTTGTAGCGGCGCTCTGCTTGCGTCACCCAACAGCGGGCAGCTAGCGTGCTGCGGGCCTGCGGCTCCGTGCTCCTCGCTGTCAGTCACATAAATGGTCTGCAAATGGCATACGACATCAAAGTTGGGAGCCAAAGAAAGCTCTCGCTTTCTGTTGCGGCAACACCTGTTGCGGCAACACCTGATCACCGCATGGCTCTGGGCCAAGCTCGGAGTGCCAACTATACAGCATGATATAAAGAGATTGAAATTTCGGAGCTCATGGAGTCACCCGTGTGACGTATCCGACTTCCCCAGCCAGTGCCTGGCCAGCCAAAAACGTTGGACTATATTTTTGCCTTTAAAGTGCGCCGCCGGCTGCACGTCCACAGGTTCACGCCCTTGCTTCTTGTATAAGTGGTGATGTTGGCGCCGTTTCGAGCTTGGAGATTCAGGCCAGTTGGCGTCTATCGTATCTACTACGCACTAAGCGAGCGGCATTAATCTTTGTGAAATCGCAGGCTAGTTCTGCTAACTGGACAACGGTGTTAAATATTTAAGGTTAAATGTCACTGTCGTACTTCTAAACCTGAGCAATAACAGATAAATTCAATTCAAATTTTTTAATTTTATTTTCTTGAAAGGAGGAGCCGGAACTAAAAGGTGAAAAATCAGCTTGACAAGGGGTTCCGACTGTCAGCTCCTTCTGTGTCTCAAGTCATTTCTTTAGAAATGCCCACTCCACATGGGCAACGTTAGAAGGCCGGGGAAGGAACAGGTACTTAAACACGTTTCTGGGCGATAATGTAACGTTTCTTTGCTAAGGCGGACAAGCGATGGCCTGAAGTCACAATGGCTGTTTAAGTGTAGAACTGAAGAATACTGACGCAGTCCGGTAGGAATACGACGAAAATGGCACATCTTGCACAACAATGGACGTGAACCCGTGTTATTAACGCTTGCCTTAACCCAATGCGTCCAGCAAAGTCCAGTTCAGTCCATAGCTATGCGCGTTGCCAGAAGCACATGAGCTCACACGTTGTAATACGTCAGTGCCCATTAAGTATACAGTTAAAAAGCATCCCGAACGACCGAAGACACAAAAAAAAAAAGACAGACGGGGCTTTCTGTGTCTTCTCTAGCTCCCGCTGTTTTCTATACCATTTACAACATTTACCAACCCGCCCACTTTTCACTTCTACTGAGTGTCCATTAAGGTTATACGCTCGAAACACGCATGGGCCTTAAGATGAGTAGTTAAATTACAGGAGCGAAACCTTCCAAAAAGAAGAATTGCAGCATGTGTTGTTTAATACTGTTCTCTCCTCTCGTCAGGCTGTGTGCTACGGCGCTGCTGTTGGCACGCCGTTTCAGCGTTCGTTGCCCATATCACTACCATATACCGAATATATTCTGATATCTTTGTCAGCGCTATTCATGTGAGCAGTCACAAGATTGTTTAATATCATGTCGGCATAGTTCAACAGGGTGTTAGACAGCCCTCGATACAACGCTATGCAAGTGAATTTAACGACGCACGACTCTCGAACTGGCAGGAGTGACATCAAACAGAACGGAAGATGTTCTTCATTTTTTCGTCTCTCTTCGAACAGCATTGGCGTGCCCCAGGCTTACGAGTCATTAACAGCGCTTACGCAAATGAGACGCACACCATGAAGCACACAGTACAGAGGACAAAGCGCTCGACACCTGACTTTTGCTGTTGATTGCAAGTAAAAAAGAAAAAAGAAAGAAAAATACGAGCGCGACACAGGCTAATAGAAAAAAAAAACGTGATATCATAAATTACGTCCTCGCGCCGAGCAGTCTTTGCGCTGAACAGTCAAACGTATTGATAGTTTGCACGGGGCGACACAGACGCAGCTTCTCACCGTGCATGAAGGTTGGCCTGAGCTATAGCATGCTTTGAACGGAGCTTTGTAATCAAAGAACTGTAGTACACGTCGAGCGCCTGCAAGACGGTGTTGGTTGCCGGCGCCTTGAGACTGCCAGGAATCACACACATTGAGTCCAGTGGATGATTCAGCATGCTCTTGAACTTACCTTGATAGTGTAATTCGATCACTGATACGGAGAAGGTTTCATTCCCGACGCACAGGACCTCTTCATAATGAGGTTTCTATGATAGAGGAAGAGAAAACATTCATGTGTTGTGAGGCTTGGTTCGCATCAAATTTTGTGGGGGAAACCATTCTCAGATTATTTTTTACTCTTCATTGAAACGTTTTTTTTTTTCACCTTCGTTTTCTTATAAAATAATATGCATGTGCGGCCAAACTTCGGCGCACAGCAGCCAAGTACGATGGTTCTTTGCGAGATACGTTTATTGTCTTAATGTTTGTGCTACGCCACAAGGAATCCTCGGCTTTGTATTAATAAAGGTTGCGATCTGCCAACGCACGGTTTGCCATTCCTACAACACTCAGTAAAATTACACCCTCGAAGAGCGATTGAATCTCTAAATATACTTCTTGCACCCTTTCTCTGCAAACATTTAAATTTGGTGCATTTATTAGCAGAAAACCCTTAGCGCACCGTTCCAATAATTTCAGCGTGCTAAAAGTATGTGTTATGCGGCACGCCCACCTTGCAGAATTTGAGAGTGTTCGGGCACTTTAACATTTCAAGCAAGTATATACCATGAGCGTCTATATCTCAGTGCTTTGCGCCAATCATTGTTCGAGCACGCCACATGGTCACAGTAGGCTATGGATGACAATCTGCTACTTGATGTAAATGGCGTCGCCGGTGATAAAGTGGAAAGACATAACTTTCTTTTATTTCCTACCCTGCCTTTCGCTTTTTGCAACTGGCTTTAAGTTCTTTCAGCTCTGTGTTGTTTTATAGATCAGCTGCCAATCGTCGTCTTCTTTCTGGGGTTTTTCGTGCCAAAACCAGTTTTTATTATGAGGCACGCCGTAGTGTAGGGCTCCGGATTAATTTTGACCACCTGGCGTTTGTAACGTGCACTACAACTCAAGCACACAGGCGTTTTTGCATATCGCCTCCATCGAAATGCGGCCGCCGCGGCCGGGATTCGATCCCGTGATCTCGTGCTCAGCAGCGCAACACCTTAGCTGACTGGGCCACCACGGCTCAGTCAGCTAAGGTCAAATTAGTGTGTTTGTTTGTTGAACGCCAAATGACGCCACCACACCGTAAATGATAACAGATAGATAATGGATATATATATATATATATATATATATATATATATATATATATATATATATATATATGTGTGTGTGTGTGTGTGTGTGTGTGTGTGTGTGTGTGTGTGTGTGTGTGTGTGTGTGTGTGTGTGTGTGTGTGTGTGTGTGTGTGCGTTCGTGTGTGTGTGCGTGCGTGCGTGCGTGCGTGCGCGTGCGTGTGCGTGTGTGTGTGTGTGTGTGTGTGTGTGTGTGTGTGTGTGTGTGTGTGTGTGTGTGTGTGTGTGTGTGTGTGTGTGTGTGTGTGTGTGTGTGTGTGTGTGTGTGTTGTCAAAAGGCTGTCAACTTGGGCACATATGCGGAAGATGCGCGCCATTTCCGATTACATAGTGTGTGCACGGACATGGGGCGAGGTTTCACCGATATGTCAGCAGCTTCCTGAATGAACGCGAGGCGACGGTCAAGATCGACGGGGCGACGCCGCGCGAACGGCGCCGTACTCTCCCCCATGCTTTTCAACCTCGTCATGATCGGCCTGCCGGAGCGTCTCGACGCGATCATCATCAGCCTATATTTTATGTCCACTGCAGGACGAAGGCCTCTCCCTGCGATCTCCAATTACCCCCCTGTCTTGCGCTAGCGTATTCCAACTTGCGCCAGCAAATTGCCTAACTTCATCACCCCATCTGGTTTTCTGCGGACCTCGACTGCGCTTCCCTTCTCTTGGTATCCATTCTGTAACCCTAATGGTCCATCGGTTATCCATCCTACGCATTACATGGCCTGCCCAGCTCCATTTCTTCCGCTTAATGTCAACTAGAATATCGGCTATCCCCGTTTGTTCTCTGATCCACACCGCTCTTTTCCTGTCTCTTAACGTTAGTCCTAAGATTTTTCGTTCCGTTGCTCTTTGTGTGGTCCTTAACTTGCTCTCGAGCTTCTTTGTTAACCTCCAAGTTTCTGCCCCATATGTTAGCACCAGTAGAATGCAATGATTGTACACTTTTCTTTTCAACGACAGTGCATGGTAAGCTCCCAGTCAGGATTTGGTAATGCCTGCCGTATGCACTCCAACCCAATTTTATTCTTCTGTAAATTTCTTTCATGTGATCAGGGTCCCCTGTGAGTAATTGACATAGATAAACGTACTCCTTTACAGACTCTAGAGGCTGACTGGCGATCCTGAATTCTTGTTTCCTTGCCAGGCTATTGAACATTATCTTTGTCTTCTGCATATTCATCTTCAACCCAATTCTTACACTTTCTCGATTAAGGTACTCAATCATTTGCTGTAATTCGTCGCCATTGTTGCTGAATAGGACAATGTCATCTGCAAACCGAAGGTTGCTGAGATATTCGCCGTTGATCCTCACCCTAAGCCTTCCCAGTCTAAGAGCTTGAATACTTCTAAACATGCAGTGAATAGCTTTGGAGAGATTGTGTCTCCTTGCCTGACCCCTTTCTTTATAGGTAACTTTCTACTTTTCTTGTGGAGAACCAAGGTAGCTGTGGAATCCTTGTAGATATTTGCTAAGATATTCACGTATGCCTCCTGTACTCCTTGATTACACAATGCCTCTGTAACTGCTGGTATCTCTACTGAATCAAATGCCTTTTCATAATCTATGAAAGCCATATAGAGAGGTTGATTGTACTCCGCAGATTTCTCGATTACCTGATTGATGACAGGGATATGATCCATCGTAGAATATCCCTTCCTGAAGCCAGCCTGTTCTCTTGGTTGGCTGGACGCGATAGAGGGCATCAATCATACGATCTACGCAGATGACGTGACAGTGTGGACCACGGAGAACACGAGCGTCGGCGAAATGCAAGACCGGCTGCAGTGGGCGGTCCGGGAGGTGGAGCGGCACCTTGAAGACACGGGACTCGTCTGCTCACCCGACAAGTCAGAGATCTTACTCCACAGACCGCGCAAGAAAGGACCCCTCCCGCAGGGCGTGCTCGACGCCCGTCGTTTGGGCGTCCACGTCACGACGAGGGAGGGGACCCGAATACCGACGTTGTCCAAGTTGCGAGTGCTCGGCCTGTGGCTGGAAGAGAACGGTGCCAACCGCGAGCTGGTTGCCCGACTGCAGAAGAAAGTAGCCGCCGCCACGCACCTCGTGCGCCGGGTCGTGAACAAGAGGAAAGGAATGAAGGAACACAACGTGACGAGGCTGATACAGGCGTACGCGCTGACCCATATATCGTACGTCGCCGCGTATGCCGACTGGAACAGGAGCGAAACCGACAAGCTGAACGTGGCGATCCGCAGGGCGTTCAAGACCGCCCTGAGGGTACCCCAGTACACGCCAACCCACAGGCTCCTCGAGCTGGGCGTACACAACACGCTCGAGGAGGTCGCCGAGGCGCAGAGAATAGCGCAGCTGGAGAGGCTGTCGGGCACCAAAACGGGAATACGAATCCTCGACCTGCTCGGGATTCGATATCATGAGGCGCGGGGACTGAAGGAAACACTGCTACCGGAAGTCAGAGACGCCATACAGACGGAAAACATGCCGAAGAACATGCACCCTGCACATGACGTGAAAATATGTAAACGAAGGGCGGTAGCAATCCTCGAGGAGCACGGAAGACGAGAAGGCGTCCTCTTCGTCGATGCAGCCAGGTACCCGCGGCCCGCTGATGACGTTGATGGCGACGAGGGACGACGACCACCATCGCCACTACAACGAAATGTGCGAGACGAACCGGGGATGCCAACACCACCATCACTACTACTACTACGACAAAAACGGCAGCAGCAACAGCAGCAACATCAATGACACGGCCGGTCGACGGCGGCGGAGCCCACCTTCTCCATGGCGGTCGTAGATACGAAGGAAAGGATCCGAGTCACGGCATCAGCGAGGCTGCCGTCGGCCGAAGCAGCGGAGGAGATGGCCATAGCCCTCGCCGTACTCCACGGAGGTACGGAGGATAGCCTGATCATAAGCGACTCCAAATCAGCGATCCGGAACTGCACCAAAGGTTGGGTGTCCGCGGATGTGGCGCGCATGCTCAACGCCAGAGCCGGGGACTTCGTGTCCGGCACGATTACGAACAAGTCCCTCAAATGGTTCCCCGCGCACGTCGGGGAGCTTGGTACTAAAGAAGACAACAGCCGCGACAACAACAACAATACTAACGGCCGAAAACACATCGGCATCCCGCCCAACCACAACGAGCGTGCCCATTTCGTCGCGAGGCAACTTACCCGCCGCGACGCGATCACCCAGAGGGCAGCCGCCGTTGTTGTGCGGGACCCCAGCGGAGGAATTACCAACACAACCCAAATCGCGGCGGACGGAGCTGGGGGCCACGGGGACGCCGACCGCGATATCGAGGAGTTTCCGCCCTCCTACCGAGAGGTTCTTGAACACTACAAGAAAGAACGTATGACATATCCACAACCCCACGGGCGGCTGGACAGGTCCCAGCAGTCGACCTGAGGCGGTTGCAGACGGGCACTTTCACCAACCCCTACCACCTGCACCACCTGTGGCCCGCGCAGCACCCGTCGCCCGGCTGCCCATGGTGCGAGCACGAACGGGCTGATATGGCCCATATACTTTGGGAATGCCAACGCCCTGAAGAAGAAGGACCAAGAGGAAGGGGTAAGATAACAGCAGGACCCTCTGAAGCGGGGCGCCTCGCTGAGAGATGGCAAGCCGCCCTCCTCAGCGAGGCACCCGAGGGCCAGGAGTGGGCCGTCCAGCGGGCCAGGGCCATTGCCGAGGATCTCGAAAGATTTTTCTCCGGCGATGGACCCCTGGCAGCCTAGCCCCGGGCACCAACAGCCATAACCACTGGACAAATAAAATTTATTCCTATACTATGCACGGACATGGTGTTTCCGCAAAGTCTGCCGAAAATTCCCGATAGCAGAGCACCGAATAGAAGTGATAGTAATGTAGTAGATAGTAGAAAAAGTAGCAGAGCATCAGTGATAAAGAAACCATTTTTTCTGCAACATGTCTTTCGGCCAGTGGAGTTTATCAAAAAGTGCGTGGGATTTATGATAAACTCATTAAGTGTCCTAGTTACAGTTAATAAGTTTGTCGCTAAAAGATTTTGTTGGGTTAGAATATCTGCCTCTGATAGTAATGCTAGACCGAAAGCATATGCACTTTTTAAAAATGCAGGGGTATTACGCGCCAAAACGAATATCTGATTATAAAGCACGCCGTCGTTGAAGGACACCGAATTAATTTTGACCCCCTAGGGATCTTTAACCAGCACCCAAATCTAAGTACACGAGCGTTTTTGCATTTCGCCACCATCTAAATGCGGCCGCCACGGCCGGGATCGAACCCGCGACCTCGAGCTCACCAGCACAACCACGCCAACCGCAACTGTATTTCGCTGGAGATTTCGCTTACACACATCTCCAAACTGGGTTTTACCCCGTTATTTCTTTTAAATCAGCATGTTTTCACTACTTTTAGCTTTAGTTCATGAATTACGTGTCCCTAATAGTGTTCTAGAAAACTAAATCTCACGTACTTTAAGAGCTGGTCTGTGACCATGACACAATTCTAAATGTCTTTTGTAACCATTTTTAGTAAAACGTAGGCACTGCTACCAGATTGGAGTGTTTTAGATGAGCGTTTACGGTCCGCTCCCTTTTTCTCGGTATATGCTAGCAATTTTCACACACAACCACTTAGCGGGAACTCTTGTGCGCTTGCGCACAACGCTCCTGCCGGCAGCGGAACGAAGATCGCTTCCATCACTCCTCTCGAAAACCGATTGAGTGAAGCGTGATGCACGTCTACTTGGCTTCGTGATCGTTTTGCAGACGAGCGCGCGTCGCTCGCTTCTCGGCAAGACGCACTTACCGAATGCGAAATCCGACGCAGTTCCTGTAGTATCTCAGCGCGATATCTAAGCTGAGCGGAGCGTAAGCGGCTTTCTACTAAACCTTTCTGTTATAATGTGGACGAGTATCTATGCTGTTATCTGCATAGGCAACACAGTTCTGTGGTACGCCTTCCTTAAGGCTCTATTCATTGTGAGCAAGTTTTGTTTTTTAGGGGGGGGGGGGGGGGGTTACAATTGATGTTATCGTGCTTTTCGCTACGGTGACAACGCTTCCATGATCAGCGAATCGGAAGCGAGCTAGGGACGCAGCTGTTGCTATAAAGCTACTTGCCGGAATGCTGCCACGCAGTGCTGTTCAAAAGATCGAGGAAGTGCGGCGGTAAGGTCTGTTTGTACACCAGCGCTGTTTGTGCGTCTCCCTTCTTGTCTGTCGTGTTTTTTGCTCTGTTCCCCTGTAAAGTGTGTACCGCGTAGCCCAAGCCTCTACGGTGTTGCAATCTGTTTGTACAGTCTGCTGTTGCAAATATTTCTTCGGAGTTCTTACGTCTGTCACATTAACAGTGATTCCCATGTTACGCAGGACCAAGCGGCCGTTCAAGATGCAGCACGTGTCATTTCTGCTGTTGGCCGTATTCCTACTCGCGGTCGCAGCGCAAGACCCTGCCTCTCGAACATATGGCTCGCACCATCACAGTCACTCCCACGCCCGGCCTGTCAGCCAACGCCCTCACGTTGGACACGTTCACCATCCCCACACTCACGGCCATCAGCTCGCCCCACTGCACCCTGACGTCTTGCAATCGCTGCTTCAAGCACACGCCCACCAACATTCTTCAGTGCCCGCGCAAGCAGCATCGAACGTGAACACTGTTCCAGTCATGGTGTGTCGCATCATCCAAGTCCCTGTGGCCCAGCCTTTGTCTTCCGTCGTGCCCAAGGGAGATGCTATTTCCGGGCCACCCCAGCACGTTTTCCAAAACATTCCTTCTTCGATTGGAAACGTCGTTAGCAGGGTTATGAACCCGGTGGTGACCCTCCTGCACAATGCCTCCGTTTGGTTCAACCGCACCAGCCATCGTGAACAGAGCCACTCTGCGCATCACCAGCACAATTTTACGGTTATCAACAGCACCGTCCACCATGGTCACAGCCATCATGCGCATCACCACCAGAATTTCACTGCGCCAAAGGCGGACATCATCGACAAGAAGCTCCCAACCCCCGAAAAGCTCAGCCACCAACAGACTCGCCGTTGTTCAAGGATTACTTCTCGTCCAGCCGTCGCAACTGAGGTCACTACAACACCAAGTCCTGCACCCGTGCCGACAAGTACGGTCCCGGCTACGGAGATGACCACTCGTGCAAGTTCGAGCGCCACGGTAACCATGCCTGTCCTGAAGAGCAGGCTCTGCAGCTACGGCCCTACTTCTAGCGCTCCTGTTCCCCGCGCTTACCCTTTCCCTGTCGTTGGCGCAGTTGCTACTTCGATAGATGTGCCTACTGCCATTCCCGAAGAGCGTACTTTGGAAATCCACGAAGCGATTACCACTGCCGCAAACACTGTCCCGCCTACCACTTTGACGGCCGTATCCCCTTCCCTACCTGAAGACCGGGCGCAAGGAACCGCTTCAACTTTGGCTGCCACCCCGCTGCTTGTCCAGTCCACTACGCAGCCAACGCCCGTACCCACCCGTAATGAACCAGTGGCTTCCACTTATTCGCCGGCCTCGGATACCGCCTCTCCTTAGGGTGTACCGTGCTGACCTCAACCTCGGCGGTTAATACCACCGTCCAGAGCCCGACGTCTGTGCCACTTTTGGAAAGGACACTGACCGCAGTGTAAAGCATGTATGTCGTGCCTGAAGAGACATCTGACGCTGCATCCTCCAAGACTGTCTTTCACGAGACCCATGCCACTTTCTTTTAAGCGATGATCTACCCACCAGATGTACTTCGTAAAGCTCGCCTGTACATACTTGCTTATGCGCATGTTTTTAACGCATACATTTTCCAACCATAACTTATGTCGCATCGCCATGCAATAAACGCGGGTTTTTTATCTGAACCGCTTCGTCTGAATCTTTTACCTTCTTTCCAGTGTGCGTTGCTTGTTCTGCCTACATAGGTTCGTGATGTCTGTTCTAGCTATATATATATATATATATATATATATACAGGGTGTCCGAACTAACATGCACCAAGATTTCAAAATATGAAAATGCCGCGTAGCTGTACAGAACCAAGGCAATATTTGCCCGCCGCTTGGATATACTCGAATTTTTGCATTCCGCCTAATTACATAATTATTCCTAATTAATAAATTTTTCGAATATTATATTTCGATTAAAAGTGTCAATGAGAGAATTGGAGTGCAACAGGAAAAAAACTCGAGATACATCTTTCTGTTGCTCAATACGGGCTACCTAAAAGTGTTTTTCCGAGCGCAAAATTCATGAACGCTGACAAACTACCAATGGAGAAAGAAATCTTCGCATGTGTGATGTAGTTTGGGAATATATCACAGGCGCGTTAGCTCCCCTGGCCGGCTACATAGGGTGAACCAGCTGACAAGCTATTCAAAGAAAATCTTTTTTTAAATAGCGGTGCAAGCTCGTCGCCACCAAAACGGACAACATGGTCAGGCTCATCGCTAGGGTCTCCAACAGTCGCGGAGGGCTAGGGGAGGACAACCTCCTCAGGTTGTACCACACCTTTCTAATGAGCCACATCACGTACATGGCCGCCACGCATCGCTGACACGGATATGAGAGGGCAAAGCTCGAAGCGCTGATGCGCAAGAGCATCAAAAGGATGCTCGGCATCCCCATGGCCGCCAGCACGGAGAAGCTCATGTAGCTGGGAGTCCACAACACTCTCGACGAGGTTATCGAAGCACAGCAGATGGCCCAGGTCGTCAGGCTCTCTTCCTCGCCTGCGGGGAGGCGGATCTTGGAGGCGCTGGGCTGCAATCCCACTGCCATCAGGAGAGGCGGTGCGCGCTCGACACGGAGATTCGGGAGGCCATCAGGGTCTCGCCGTTCCCGCGCAACGTGCAGCCGCAACACAATGTAGGCAGACGCAGGACCTGGGCGGCCGCACTTCTCAGATGCGTCGCTGGCGATCCGCGATCGCTAGCGTTCGTCGACGCCACCCAATACGGTTCATCCGACCGATTCGTGGCGGCCGTGGTAGATCACAGGGGCAACCTCCTTAACGCCGCGTCGGTGCGAGGCTCGTCTCCGGCACTGGCGGAGCAGGTCGCGGTGGCCCTCTCCCCCCGGGACGGGAGCAGGCCGCAGATCTACACGGATTCCCGGGCGGCGGTCAGGGCCTTCGCCACGGGTTCGGTCTCGAGGGAAGCGGCCTCCCTGCTTTGCGGCAGGAGCGTCTCCCCCCACGTCATCACTTGGTTCCCGGCCCACATGGGGCCTCAGGTCTCCACCGTCGTTCCCAACGCCAACGAGCTGGCCCACGCCCGCGCGCGCGAACTCACCCACCGCGCCGGGGAAACGCCGCTCGAGGGCGCGGACGCGGGGTTCCACAAGGACTCGCTCCACACGTTTAACGAGATTTCAAAGCACTATCCCCCGCCCCGCACCAAGCTCTCCAGACCTCAGTCTTCCACCCTTCGCATGCTGCAGACCGGGTGCTATCCCAGTCTAGCCAGGGTCAGCAGGTACGCGGACTCGTTCGAGCCCGATTGTCCGGATTGCGGCGATCCCTTCTGCACTTTAGAACACATGCTCTGGCGGTGTCCCTCGTTACGGGACCACGATAATCTCACCACGGAAGAAGAGTGGGTGGAGGCGCTCAAGAGCTCCGACCTCACCACTCAGCTACGGGCTGTCCACAGGGCCCGCGACGCGGCGGTCAGGCACGGCCTGCCCGTCCCAACGTGGGAGCGGCCCGCGGTGGCTCCTCCCTCTCGGAGTCGCTCCTCAGGACCTAAAATAAAGTGCATTGCCTGCTTGCCTGCCTGCGGTGCAAGCTACGATTATAAAACCTGTTGTGCTCAGTCATGAGAGGTCTGACGACTGAACACAGTAGGTCATATAATCTCATCGTGCACCGTGATTTTTTTTTTCAGCAGCTTTGCTGACGTTAGTTGGGACACACTATTGGCCCACGCTTCTTCACACTAAAGTTAGATCAGCTGGGGCGCCGCCGTGAGCCTTAGGCAACTTGCGAGCTAGCGGCAGGTTCAGCCTGAACCCGCCGTGGTGGCCCACTGCATGGCTATGGTGTTGGGCTGCTGAGCTCGAGGTCGCGTTGTCAATCCCGGCCGCGGCGGCCGCATTTTGATGGGGGCGAACCGCAAGAGAACCGCAAGAGGAACCGCCGGAATTTTATCCCGCAACCTCGGGCTTAATAGCGCAACGCCAAAGCTACTAAGCACCCACGGCGGGTATCACTCGGACTCGGAGCGAATGTTAGCGTCCTGGAGGGACTGTTATTTTGCCAATTTCCATGGTCCGCAAATAAGTATAATCTTGCGATGCCGCCGCGCATGCGCAGTACAATGATTTTCCGAGCCTATATCAATTTTGAGCCGCCACTTATTACTACCTGCACATTGTTTCTTAAATTAGGATTGGATTAACGTGGCTATAGTATCAACCTCGCGAATCAAAAGCCCCTTACAGAACATTTTCGCGTTCAGCTGCAGCCCGTCCGCTTCGCCGGCTCTGTTCTGCTACCATATTCAGTTGAAGCAGGCAAACTTACTGAAATATGTTCATCATCAAAGGCGCACTATAGACACTAATAATTAGAATTAAGAACTAAATTTAATATACAAAAGTTTCATTCCCAAATCGTTCACATGGTGTAAACATTAGAAGTTCAAACTAATTTCATATTTAAGAAAACGAAACGTCCAGACACCATGACAGTATGTATATTTGATACCCTATTGTACAAAATGGTACGCTTAAATATATCTCTAGTTTATAAGGGTAACCAAGAAGTGCTAACTACTTCCCGAGATGGTTTTAAATTTGCCTTTGCTCGATGCATTCTTGGCCAACTTGGGCATTATTTACATGCGAACTGTTGTACGCTTAAATGACTGTAATCGCGTTTCTCGGGATTTTTCGCATTCCTCGAATTTTCTTTCGCTGAACGCTGTGCGCGCGAACATGGCGCTTTATAAGCGCTCATAAACATCGCGCGATTTCGGACCTCGTGTCATTTTCATGCTTCCCACGCAGTCACTCGCGACCGCGCTGGCGCGTCTTGAGCGGCCGCTTTCGGAGCAGACAGGCCTGGAACGCCGCCGGCCTATACAGTCGTCACACCACAAGACAGCGAATGCACTCTTGAAATTTTTACGTTTGAGGGGTCCATTGGAGAGACTGTAGTTCTCATGGACGTTCACGACCGTCCCTATTTCTTTTTTTTTTTCGTTTCCTTGCTTTTTCTCTCCGCTGTTCTTTCCTTCTTTGATTTCCACTTACCCTTCCCCCAGTGCAGATGGCTAACCAGAAGCTTGTCCGATTAACCTCCCTGCCTTTCCCATCCCATTTATCTCTATCTCTCTCTCTCTCCACGAAGTACTTTACGCATGCCTCCTGTTCAACAACAGCTGCTAAACAAGAACTCTCGGCGATGCTGCGATTGCCCAGTCGGACTGTGCTGTCCTGCTATACTTCGTGGTACTGGATACTGGAATGGGTGTGTTCTTTTATTTATGTCTGTGGTTTATCACATTACCACACTTAAAGAATGTACTTCTTGGTGTCGATCATGCATGCCGATGTTTAGTTTTTGTATGCGTCATAAACTCTGGCATAGCCATCCACTTTAAGTCTCGGTGGCAGTTCTGGGACGGCACACTTTCTTAAAAAAATACAATATTTTCGTAAAGTTCTATCTGCGCTTACACGAACGCGAAAGCGCCACCTGTAATTCATGTAAACAGATACACAACACCAGCCAACGTCGCATGCAAGTCGACGCCAGCGCATCGCGTTTAGTGAAGATCGGTAAAAAAGACGTCAATTCAACATTTAAAGAAATAATAAAGAAGGAGAAAACACTGTGCACATCACTGCAACATTCTAGCACCACAGCATCCAAATTTTTGTTAAACCATCCCAGCACAACTCTCAGCACGAAGGAAAAACCCAGAAGCAAGTTTATAACGAGAAAGACGCAACACACCAAGGATAAGACATGCGAAAGGAAAGGGCGTCACTAGCAACTAACTGTACTCCTAGAAAACATGGCAATGTATAGCCAAGCCACACATGCGCGGCAAGGTTCCGCGCATCATATACCACCCTAGATCGGTCAATATCAAGACACGTGCTAGTTTAAAAAGCATCTAAAAAAGTCGAACTCAGCAACGCGCAACACCACTGACGTATCGCTAATACAGATACCTTTTTTTTTCTTCTTATGTAATACACCTCCAACATTTCTCGTGCCAACACCTCATTGCTTCTGCCAAGAATGCTGATACGATGTGCCGCTTGTGGCTGGGAGTGGCATTCACGAACGCCTATTCCTATTGTATGGGCACGGCCGCTGGATAAAAAACCAGCGGTCGTGGTATGGGAATGGCGGAGAGCCCGATGTGCGACCCCTGCAGGTGCGAGGAAACCATCGAGCACCTATTGCGTACCTGTCCTCCCTACGACGCACAACGCCTCTCTCTCAGGACAACTTTAAACCGACTAGACTCGAGCACGTTCTCTGAGTCAACGATGCTCGAAGCGTGGCTACACCCGTCACTGGCACAAAAAGTGATTCGTAAACTAGTTGAAGTTCATCGGTTTAAGAGACCACTTATAGTGTCCCTGTGCATCCTCCCCACGCGCACTCAGTGCTCCCTCTCTCCCTCTTTTGATTACTATTCGCCTTTCCCTTACACCCAGTACAGGGCAGCAAACCGGACGCTCGTCTGGTTGACCTCCCTGCTTTTCCTCTCCTTGCCATATCTCTCTCTCTCTCTCTCTCTCTCTCTCTCGGATACGGGTAAATCTTGCCTCACATTTACAGGATTTGCAGTGCACAGGTAAATCTGCCGAGAGGTTATTCTTAACGGAAAGTTCATGCTCTCTCACTCTGTCGCTAACACATCGGCCCGTTTGGCCGATGTAAAACATGCCGCAGCTGAGCGGAATTTTATAAACCACTCCCACCGCACAGGGGATACGTAGGGCCTTGTATACCTCGTACCACATATAGACGGCTTGGGCGCTTTTCAAATCTGTGGGCACAAGCCCGAAAACTTCCTTGGAGCAGAGAAGACAAAAGGTACCTTGTATCTATTAGCTACCTTCTTAAGGCTATGCGCAAGCTTGTGTACGTAAGGTACAACTATTGTCATTTTTTTTTTTCGTCCGCTGCCGATGTGTTAACGGCAGAGTGAGAGAGCATAACTTACCGTTGAGAATAACCTCTGGGCAAATTTTCACTTTAAGAACACTCTCAAAAAAAAAAATCATTGCTGTCCCCACTGTACTGTCTTCAAAAGAACTCTCAATAAAAGTTTATCACCTTCATTAAAACACCTTTTGGCGTCTCGCCGGGACACATGGATGATCGCGGCGCGGCGCTAACGACATGGTAATACATTTCCTTGACAACTCTTTATACATACCGCACCTTGCTGACGCACACGAGCATCTGGTAGTTAAAATGTCATTGAATGGGAATGAGTTGTCTGCGATTTCTAAATGTTATTGCACTCAATATGCGCCTCTGGGCATATATTGAAAGAATAAGGTATCATACTGTCTTCTTCCTGCGTCAGCAGCCATTGAGCTCAGCAAATATTGTCGGCAACCTGCCGGTTGACGCCCGCAGTGGCATTGAAAGCGTCACTGTATGCCGCGTACGCTGCAACTCTGACATGACGGAAGGTATGGATTTCATGACGTGTAAGAGTAGTGTGTTGCCACGTTGCCATGACATTTCGCAGGCAAGCAGGCATACAGAGACAAGGAATGAACAGTTTTATGGCAACAGGCGGCGCCAAGCAAACAGGAAGACAATAGACAGATCAACATACCTCACGGTTTTAGACGGCAGGCTAGCAGAGTAGCTGCAATGCAAGCGACTCAAAAGTAGAGGCAGTTCAAGGCGGTAGACACCGGCGGAGCAATCGATCAGAGAGGAATGAGCGGAATAAAAGTCGGGTCCAAGTGTGAGGTCGTGTATGCATTGTGTAGGGGTGGTAAAAAGAACGATCACCTGGTTGCCGGTAGCGGTAAGCCGGGCAGCGCACATTCCAACCTCCGTGATGTTTGAGCCGTCCACAGGTGCATATTACGATTCCAGGACTACAGAAGAAGTCAGATCTACCAGCCCCGGCTCTAAAACAACTGAGCTTACTCCTCTTATATGAAAAGTACAGCAACCACGTGCGCATCTATACCGATGGATCGTCTACGTCGTCCAGTTCTGGTGGTGCGGTGGTTATACCAACGCGAGGAATAACACTGCGGTTCAGGACATCGCATGTCACGACCTCTACGGCAGCAGAACTAACGGTTCTGCGTCGTGCCCTGGAATTCATTCTGCAGCTGCAGCTGCAGAAGAGGGCCCCGGGGGTGAGAAAGGAAGTTGGCAGTCGCCTTCCTCGCCGGCGCTTGTGTCGCTGGAGACAACGCACATATGAAGAAGCGGCTTATGCATATAGCCACCAATACTATATACCGCTACAGATGTACTGTTTAACGACTCTGTTCTCTAATACGGAATTACGCAATGAAACGACAAACGCTACCAAATATCCTTACTCCAACAAATATACACCTTCAAGCGCATCCTTACCTTAAAAAAAAAGTAGCCTTCTAGAAGCAATCGGCTATTCACTTACATTGATAATCATCGTCGATCGTTTCTGCACATTTTTTTAGCCATGGAGAACTCTCACTTCCAAAGGCCGCTTCCGACCGAAGACAAGCTGATCCTTTAATCAATGCATTAGTTACTGCAGTTACCTTTTTTTTAGATATTGTTGCAAAAAGTATGTCCATAAATAAGTAGATGTAGTTCGTTACCACGTTTTTGTTGGCATGTGACAGGTTTGAAGTGGTTCCTCAGCTCGGTCCTTATACAATGCCCTGTAAAGGGCCCTTCGTAAAATAAATTATGGTGATGATGATGGTGATGATGATAAGAGTTTAGTGAAATCTGAAGATGCTAGTCCTGCTTTATGCAGGGCTTGCTACTTTAGATGAATTGTATGAGTGAGGACATTGGTGAAGTTGAGGGGAGCGGGGTCTTGATGACGCACCACGCTGTGCAGGTGGTTTTCTGGTTTTGATGCGAGACTATTGTGGAGACTTCGAGGGAGAAGAAGGCGATACACATGCCTTATCATGGTCAGATTACTTGTTGAATGGCGCAAGTGAAAGTTCAGAAGGTCTTCGAGGGACTTGTGGCTGCTGTAAAATAAATAGGGCTGGTGTAACAGGCTTCTTCGTCCTTGTGGTCAGGCGGTCTTCCACGTTGCGTTGCCTTTCACGGAGATGTGCGAATTCCACGGGCAGTTTCTGAAGTCGCCGGCTGTTTCGGGGTTCTTTCCCCTTCGATTCAGTGGTGGATTTTTCGATGCCGAAGGCAAGGACGGTTGATAGGGCTGGGATCATGGTTCTGCAGTAATGCCCTGAACAGCGCCTTCAACGGATGTCCCGTAGGTGTGATGCGCAAGCAAGCAGGCAGAGACGAGGACTAAACATCTCGGGAGGTATTGGTGGGCTAGTTGGTTGCATGGTGATTATCGTTTTAAAGACAATCCACTGGGGTATTGCCTTTTGTGGCTAACGTTTTTTGGCTTTAATCTTATCCCTTTGATGTACTCCTTCCGACTCGCCCCTACCCCCTCCCCTTGTTTTTTTTTTTTTTTTTTTATGCCTTTCACAAACGCATGCGTTGTGTTAAGGCACAAATATAAATGCTTCTCGAACAGCAATAAACCTTCAATTGCCATTCAGCGCTCGTTGTTGTATGATTTAGTGTTAGTCCATATTTTAACAACTGCACTGACTTTGAAACGATAATAAACTAAACAGGTTATTGGCCAATCTCGTGCGCTCTAAACCAAAATAAAACTCGGCAGCGCCAATATTTCTCTGTCAACAAGCGCGGTCGGCGGTCGTTGAATCGAACGACGGCGCTTGCGTCTGAGCGCTTTTTGTTCACGCGTCATCGAATCTTCCAGATGCGCTCGCGGTGACCTAGCAAGTTTCGGCGAAAGCTTGACCTTGTTGGCGGATGACCAGCGTGTGCCACATTATATGCCGACGCACCAACGTTGGCAGCACAGTCAGCACTCACGTTGAAGGAAAGCATGGATAAGCCGTCAAATCTACAGGATGGATTTTTCGGAGTGATTTGTGCATATGAAGGCGTAGTTGTGATAATTTCGCAGAGTAGGCGTCTCAACAACGATAAATGCCCACAACACCGCAGGCGGGCGCATGAGCAAATGACAATAAGTAACATTTTTGTTTCATTTTTCATAACAGATTTACAGCCTATAGAACAAAGGGAGTATATTGTTCTTGTCCTAATGGATGTTAGTAGATGTACTACACAATGTGTGAGGGGGTAGCTTTACACCGCTGGCACTGATCTGCGCTTTAAGGCGCACAACCTATACATTAGCTCATCGACAGGCATCTGCGTGCCTTTCCCTTTCTCTCTCCCTCCCCTCTCTATCTTTGTGTGATAGCAGCGGAAGACTTTAAAGCCACCTACGGAGAAGCGAGCGCTTCAATCAGCCGGAGCTGGATTCCACGGGTGGTTCGCAGATCGCATGAAAAGAGAGCGGCTTCTGGTACCACCAGTACAATCGAAGTATATCTTTTTATATGTAACTTCAGCGATTCCAAGTCTATAGGAGTGACTGCTAGGAGTTATATCGCTGAACTTTCAGAACTTACGTGCCATTGTTGTTGTTCGAGAGGCAACTTCAGGCAGACAACGCAAGCCGGTCACGCTACGGTGAGTCTTCTTCCGCTGTCTTCCGCCTATACAAGTCCCTTGTTCAGAACATAGCCACGTAAATGTGGTATAGAAAGTGAGTTAGTTTAATAACAGATAGCTTTGGCTTGCTAAGCTGCACCGAGGGTGGGCAAGGACTATAAGAGAGTATAGGGTGGTAAGAAGAGAAGAAAGAGAAGCACACTGAATGTAAAATCTATGACGCGACTTTAGTATATAGGCAACACACGACAGATAGGACAAGCGTCGCAGATTGCGGTAAGGCGTCCGCCACTTGTCTGGATAGCGACGCGGTTTTGAATTGGTAAACGCGGCGGTAATGCAGTTCCACTCAACGTGAAAGCTGGGGAAGTGCGGAGCAGTGATTCGCCGGTGTTTCCCTTGTGTTCATCTTGTTTTATCTCGTGGTTAGCTATTCTTTTCACGATGGTGGGATTAGCTTGCCTGCGCTGGCGAGCAACTTCAGCTTCTCGGGCGCGCACCGCTTGATGAGCCCTGCGTCGGCGCTGTCTTTCACGGGCAAGCGCCCGCTGTTGCTCCAAGCGTGCTTGCTGCTCTCTTGCGGCTCTCTTGCGGAGTCTTTCCACTTGTGAGGCTATAACGCCCTCTTTTGACTAGTTTCGGTATCAGCTTGACGTTTTCGATAGTTTACATTCATTTGGATCAATGAATGCGTTAATTGATGATGTTTTCCTTATTTTATATTATTTTATACTTATTGGGTTTAATTTTATTCATTTTTATGGGAATTTTATGTCTTACGTAGACCTTGTGTTGTGCGTGACTCCCACCGAAGAAGGACGAAACCCCGGGCCCCTAAAGTGCCTCGCACTTAAAAGGCAACGCGGGACTATTGTATAGCTAGCGCTTCTGCGCAAGTTGTTTTGTGGCAGTTAAGTGTGCGCTACACTGAACAACACACCACGCATTTGGGAGGGCGGCATATCCAATAACATTATTTTATGCATAAGTCACAAAATGACGACCCTCAAGCGACGTACAAAAAATGACGCAGTTACACCCGAAATGCGAAGCATCAATTGCGATAGCAAATTAGTAGAGAGCTATACGGAGTAAGGACAGTTATCGCCCGAAAGCATCCCTACAACATCCTGAAACGTTTTCAATGGTGTATGGCGCTGCCTTGCTATACATATGAGCATACTACGGTGAACGTTGAGCCGTTCAGGCTCAATATCTTGCCCGTATAACTTCAACAGGTACGTGCTGTCACAATTCCCAGTCAAAAACTGCTCAATTTGTGTCATGTGCTGCCACATTTCTGGTGGATACCTGTCGTCTAGTGAGGCAACTACTGTGTCCAATACGTCGCAGAACCGCTGGCGGTGCATGTTCCTCGCCCAAAGGAAATACGTGAGGTACAGATCCGTCGTCATACCGCCGTTGAGTCTTCATTTTCCTTGGCGCAGGAGCTCTTTTCTCTTTAACACTCAATTCTAATTCACGCGCCTCTACGCATGTCTCGTTCCAAAATCGGCAAAATCCTTCCTTCCTAAGTCCGCAAAGACTCTCCCTGACGGCCTTGACCATTTTTATGCTTGATCAAATCTCAGCGCTGCTTTCTGCAACGCAGTATACTTACTGTTTCTAATCGCGAAAACACGAGTGTCGGGAGCTTGAGGATGAAGTATGTGTCGAATTTTCACCACGCTTTCAAAAATCCACTGGCTTTGGCTCCGGCATCGTTCCTTTCTTGTAATGCTAGGCCACCAAAACCCACGTGACCAAGTGATGACGTCACGTTCCCAGCGCTGGACCTGCTGCGGCTCGCACTGTGAAATCCCACGGGGAACAGCCATGGCGTCGGACGGACGCCGTGGCCCACACCCCAAAAAAACGGACTTTGCCCAATTCGAAAATTGAGTTGACCCATGCTCAAAATTGACTTGGCCCACTCCCAAAATTGACTAGGCCTACCCCAAAATTTGGGTGGCCCACATCCAACAAAGTGACTTTGCTCAATCCAAAACATGAGTTGACCTAGGTTCCAAACCGACCTGGCCCACTCCCAAAATTGACCTTGCCCAATTCGAAAATTGAGTTTACCCACGTTCAAAACCGACCTGGCCCACTCCCAAAAACTGACTTGGCCCACCCCCAAAATTACCTCGGCCCAATTCGTGCACATGACCAAGTGAAAACTATCGCGCGGAAGTGTCAGGATGTTTTCGCCTTCTTAAATGCCTCGGTAACGTTTGTTCCTTTACTACGTGTGCTTTAGTTTTCTCTCTCTCTCTCTCTCTCTCTTTGTTCTCGTGTTTAACATCGGAACGGTGCGTTTTAAGAGGAAGGCATTGACACGTATACTTCCTTATTCTTTTTTCCTGGGACTGCATTTAATTCACCCGCTGAGAACTGTGGGGTTTTGAGCGCGCTCGCAATACGGTTGTGCGACGCCGTTCCGTTGCGTTTCCGAGAGCTCCATGTCCCTCGCCCCCCTGCCTGGACGGGATGGCAGTGGGTCATAAAACACTGTCACTCGGCTGTCATCCCGCCCACGGTAAGGTCAACTGGTTTCCCCCATTGCCCGACTTTCTGGTGGGATTCGGGCCCTCCTTGCGTGCGCTGCGGGAGCGCACGCGCAATACGGGTCCTGAGGCGACCTCATCCAGGAGTCAAAAGGTGCGTACGTGTTCTTCTTCCCTGCCGGCGGCGGCACCATTTGTCCGCCGCCGGCCGATGGTTACTTCGGCTCGTCGTGGTCCCGGCCTCGGCGGGCGCGCGCACTTTTCCGTCGTCTTGATGTCCTGAGGCAGCGCCATCGGATCGTGCCCCAGTCGATCCATTCCTGTTTGTTCATCTTTCTATTTTCTCTGCTGTGGGGGTGCGCGACTGCAGGCGCTGGCCGAAGCATATAGGCCGCCTCTCGAGACTGGGTTCCTTGTCCTTTGTTCTCTCTGTCGCGGTGCGCCGTTAGCGGCCACCTGCAACCATTTGACATGAAACTAACTGTATAGCAGTTAGTTTCAGATTCGGTGGTGTTTATTCTTTTGTTTGTATAGGGCCTAGGGTCTCCCTTGCTGCGTGCGCGGTCTCGCCTTCCCCTAGCTGGGACCAGCTGGGCGCGCGTCGGCACATGAAGCGAGCCGGAGCAGGTGCGGACGCGGCGCCATGTGTACATGGCGGCTCGTAGTGCTCAAAACCGCGGTGGTCGTCCGGCGCGCGCGATCAGAGTATGCGCGCCCTGAGCGTAGCGGGAGACCGCAAATTGGTGCCCAACGTGGGGCCAGGGGCCTTCTGATTTTGGTTTTTTTTTTATAATGGGTAGAGATGTCCCCTGGCCTGGTACTCGGGTCTCATCGCCATCAGCCTATTTTTATGTTCACTCCAGGACGAAGGCCTCTCCCTGCTATCTCCAATTTTCTCTGTCTTGTACTAGCTGATTCCAACTTGCACCTGCAAATTTCCTAACTTCATCACCCCAGCTAGTTTGCCGTCCTCGACTGCGCTTCCCTTCTCTTGGTACTCTTTCTGTAACTATAATATTCCACCGGTTATCCACCATACGCATTACATGACCTGCCCAGCTCCATTTCTTTCTCTTAATGTCAACTAGAATATCCACTATGCCCGTTTGCTTTCTGATCCACACCGCTCTCTTCCTGTCTCTTAACGTTATGCCTAACATTCTTCGTTCCATCGCTCTTTGTGCGGTGCTTAACTTGTTCTCGAGCTTCTTTGTTGACATTAAGCAGAAAAAATGGAGCTGGGCAGGCCATGTAATGCGTAGGATGGATAACCGGTGGACCATTAGAGTTACAGAATGGATACCAAGAGAAGGGAAGCGCAGTCGAGGACGGCAGAAAACTATAGGTGGGGTGATTAAGTTAGGAAATTTGCAGGCGCAAGCTGGAATCAGCTAGCGCAAGATAGGGGTAATTATAGAGATCACAGGGAGAGGCCTTCGTCCTGCAGTGGACATAAATATAGGCTGATGATGATGATGATGATGATGTTAGCAGCGGTAGAATGCAGTGATTGTACACTTTTCTTTTCAACGACAGTGGTAAGCCCCAAGTCAGGATTTTGCAATGCCTGCCGTATTCACTCCAACCCATTTTGCAGCGAAGCCGTTAAAGGCTAGTTCCCCCAGTATCGTGTCCGCGTGTATAAAAAACTATCATCATCAGCATTGGCTCGAGCGTCGTCGTCTTCTTCCGCAGCTGTCTCGTTGGCACCCCACGGTTTGCGCTCGTGCCGTTGTATACCGTGCCGTGCAGAGCACGCACTCGTGCCACTGCTCCCGCGTTCGTCGTTGTCGTCTGCTTTCACAGCTGGCTGCGTTGCCGCTAATCATTCTAGCGTAGAATTTCACTTCTCTTCTGTCGTCGTAATGGGTAGGCCGCGTTTACGGGGGTATGAGCCATTCATGAGCAACTGACGACATGTCCTAATGCGTTTGAGCAACGCCGCCGTGAACGCGCTCGGGAAAAGGCTCCTCGTCGACGTGCCGATTCTATAGCGTGAGGGCTTCCGAAGCCCAGGCGAAACTTCAGCGAAGAGCCGCGGACTCCGAGCTGAGGAAGCGCTATACATGTTGAGGCCAAACGTCAGTGATGAGCCGCCGACCCCGAGTGGCCGGAGCGCGATGTTGAGGCCAAACGTCACCGCCGTCTTGCCCTCCGGGAACCCAACAACGGTGGTGCACGCCTCGGCAACGCTAGCGCCAACTTACCCGGTGCGACGGCCAAGTTTCAACGCAAGTTTCTCAACCAGAACGTTCATGATAGACATGTTCGGTTGGGTGATGCCCAACGACGGTACGCCCATTCTCATCGTGTGGGCAATATTCACTACATCAGACCCACCATATAGTCACAGCTTCGCTGGATTCCATCTTCACATTAGTGTAAAGGCTCTAATGTTTTTTTTTTTTTTGTTTGTTTTTTTCTCACACGGCACGAAGAGCGACGAAGGGACCGCAGAGTGATCCGTTTTGTAAATAGTTGTACGTAGTTATGCGACGACCTTAGGGAAGCGCCGGAGCGTGGATATATATATAGTATTGCACGGGCGCGCGGGGCCGGAAACAGCGTGTGTTGTTGTTGCCCCGTGACCATTCGTCCTGCGGGGTCACAAGCTCGGCCAAGATATCACTTGCCGTCCGCTAAACCCTGCAATGTGAGAGTTGCGTTGAAGGTGGTAACCCACGGCGTCGGAAAATCGTGATTTCCCACCACTCCGACAAGTATCGGCCAGTCATCAGAGTGCCAAGGTTTTCGATTCGCTCAGTGACTTGGCCCGGCGTGGAGCGACTTTCCGTCTATTGCCATCGACATCGCGTCGTGGAAATCCAATTTGCTTGGTGTCACAGACGGGCAGTGTGCGTCTGTGGAAGGAATTTCCGCTAGTGCCGAAGTCCTTTGTCATCGCGCTAGTGAAGACCACGTTTACCGCGTCGGGCTGAACTCAGACAAAGAGGCCATGCATCTATACTGAGACGAGGCTTGTCTATGGGACGTCACAGTTTTGGATTACCCGACCATTTCTTTTCAAAAAGCCCTCAGCGATACACTTCGTGGCATCAGGCTGGCTTCTCTCCTTCCTTCACTTTCCCTCTTTAAATTCCCTTGTTTATTGTTTCTTCGTTATAGACCATTTGCGTCTGTGTTTTCCCTAGCCGCTTCGTTTTCATTTTATGTGTATGTGTTTCCTTGGGTATGTTTTGTTTTGGTTTTATGTTATTCATTTAATAGTATGTAAGTGTTTTACGTTGCAAGAGCGTTTCCCGTGCGTTCTCGCGGGCGCGTTGCGCCAACGGATGATAACGGCATGGCTGGAAGCATGGCGACGGCGAGGCTGTGGATCGGGCTACGATCAGCACGCTTGGCGCGTATCATGGCCACTCCATGGAACAGACACCGCCAGAAGCACCGGCACTAGAGGCCGTTGCCGGACGCTGTTGAACACGCGCGGCATTTGGGCCTGGTGTTTTGACCCTTAAGATTTTTCGCATGGACTCTCTGTCTTAGATTATGTTATTTTCTATTGTTTCGTTTCATGGTGTAAGCCAATGTTTTCTTATCTTAACTTGTACACGTTTGTGTGCGAATGTCATTGTGTATCTAGGCATTTGTCCTTTTATTGTTATAGTTATTTTTTTGTCGACGTATGCTTTTATTGTGCATGTTCGCGTTAAAGCATGGGTTCGCGTGAATTTTTGTTGTTGTTATTTACCTCCGACCTACCTGTTTAGTCTATACTAACGGCTGTTTTTTTGTTCTTTTCCTCTTTTTTTTTTTTTTTTGTAGGCTGGTGATTTTGGATTCTAGCTGCTTATGGATATCTCCGGTGTCGCGTAGCAAGAACTGTTTGCTTTTCGTATTTTGATTTGGACGGCACCGAAGCCGCCAGCCTTGCATCGGTATATATAGGGGTATTTGATGGGGGAGATATGTGGGGTTTCGAGCGCTCGCAATAGTCCTACGACGCCATTCCGTTGCGTTGCGTTTCCGAGAGCTCCATGTCCCTCGCCTCCCTGCCTGGACCGGGTGGCAGCGGGTCATAAAACACTGTCACTTGGCTGTCATCCCGCCCACGGCAAGGTCAACGGGCTTCCCCCATTGGCCGGCTATCTTGTGGGATTCGCGGGCCCTGCTTGAGTGCAGTCCGGGTGAGCGCGCGCGATATCGGGGCCTGAGGAGACCAGATCCAGGCGTCGGAAGGTGCGTACGTGTTCTTCTCTGCTGGCGGCGGCGCTCATTGTCCGCCGCCGTCCGATGGTTCGTCGGCGCCCCGGCTTCGGCCGGCGAACGCACTCGTGCGTCGTCTCTGGTTTCATGAGGCAGCGCCTTTCGATCGTGCCCCCGTCTGTTCCTGTTTGTTCATCTTTCTAGTTTTATCTGCTGATGAGTGCGCGGTGGCAGGCGCTAGTCGTAGGATAGTAGGCCGCTCTATAGACTGGGTTCTTTCTTCTCTCTGTCGCGGTGCGCCGTTAGCGGCCACCGGCGACCATTTGGACATGCTTTTGTATAACAATTAGGTTCATATTCTGTCGTGCTGTTTAAACTTGCGTTGTATCGGAACCCAGCTTAATGAATGTTGTTTGTTCTTTCCGGAGAGCTTCGCCTATGGTTTCTCTTGCTGCGCGCGCGGTCTCGGCTTCGACCTGGGACCGGTTAGGCGCGCGCTCAGTGGCGCGTCGGCACACGGAGCGGGCCGGAGCAGGCGCGGACGCGGCGCCCTATACATGTATGCTACGGAGTGCTCGAACCCGTGAGCGCCATGAGCGTAGCGTGAGTCACAGGACTTAAAAGTTATCGCTCAGAGCAAGGAGCGCCTTCATGATTTGGAACTCACTCGAATGTTATTGTTGATTCTACCTGTTGTGTATGTTCTCGCCAATTCTTGTGTAATCGGATAGTACGCGCGACTCGAACAGTGTTGCACTTTCTGTAAGGTATGCGAGCACCAGCGATTACGCTGTAACCTTCAATGAGTCGTGTATAAAAGACGACGCGCTTGACCCGCGCAGATCAGAGTTCGATGATCGCCGACTGCGCTCGGAGCTATCGTCGTGCTTTTAGTGTCACTCGCTTTGAGGTCCGCCCAATAAAAAGCTTTTTCGTGATTCACAGTTTTGCTACCATTTTCTTCACCGTCACTACAACGTTACAATATGTCCCTGAGCTGTGTTCATATCTCAGTTGGGTGGAACAAGCAAAACGGCGGTGTAATTATACTCGCTGCGCATTAAGTTTGGCGGGTTTCAATGCGTAACTATTCTTTGGCGAGTATCCCACATCTGTCCGTCCCGTGACGCCTTATATCTGCACAATAAATGCATAATTCTTCAAGTTAACACATGCAATCGTTATAATAGTGTAATAGTACATGATAATTGTTATAGCGATTGGTAGACATGCATAAGCTAGCTAAATAAGCAAGCAAAAGAGAAGTAGCAGCCGAGCCACAGAATGCTTATACGCATTAGTAGGCAATTCTCGGAATTTGTGTAGCATTTTTTGTAGCATTCTCTACACCCGAGATCACCGCCACTGCTATAAGTGACAGGGCGCCATTTGACGTCGCAAAGCGCACGACGCAGTACATGCTCGTTTGTCCTTTCGTTCCACGAAGCTTCACTAAGCAAATTTTATGGATCATTCGAGCGGATCAGGAATTTTCTCAAGCACCACATGCGGCTTCGCACACTGATTTCTCCTATAATCCGAAATAAAATTCCGCGGGGGGGGGGGGGGGGGGGGGGGGTGTACTAGTTGCGCCAAATGGTACAGGACTATACAAATATTTCGTGCGCTATTTTTTTCTTCACCTTATAGTGTGACGGAATTTCTGGCATATAAGACTCCTTTGGTTAGATTACTACTATACTGCTACTGTTATTATTATTATTATTATTATTATTATTATTATTATTATTATTATTATTATTATATTATTATTATTATTATTATTATTATTATTATTATTATTATTCCCTACCTTTCTTTTTTTTACCTTTGATATTCGCGGCATATATTGCGTATGCTAAGCTGAAATACTGCTTACACATTCAGTGAAGCTAAATTCACATTTATTTATTTACTTGGTTATTAATTCTTTCTCCGACGTTCGAAGCGTGAGTTAATCCTTCACGCCTTCCTATTCTTTCCTGTGCCCATGTTCAATTACCGTAGCCGCACAATGCGAGTAATGTACAGTCCTGGACAGCCTAAGCTGAAGCAAAATAACAGCAGACGACAGATACTGGTGGCGCGGCCCAGCCACTGTAGAACGGAAAGCTGCGACGAGATAAAACACGTGTTCGAGAGCCTTAAAGTGAGCCCTCTCGTATGCATGTTTTATCTCGTCGCAGCTTTCCGTTCTAGTGGCTGGGCCGCGCCACCAGTATCTGTCGTCTGCTGTTATTTTGCTTCAGCTTAGGCTTTCCAGGACTGTACATTACTGGCGTTACACGCGGGAAGAACGCGCCCGCCGTAAGGAATCGTGGATAATTCTGCGCCACGCGTTTGGTCAGGTTCGGGTGAATAGGCATGTGTGGCCTGTAAGTAGTATTCCAACTCTTTTCCGCAGGCACCTAGATTGAACCAGAGAGAGAGAGAGATCGTACATCAACATGGAAGCTGCCGGAGCGGGAGCGGAGACGCATTACGTCTTTGTCTATGGAACTCTCAAGATGGGCGAGACGAACCACAAGGTACTGACGAACCCCGACAACGGCCGCTCTACGCTGGTTGGCCAGGCGAGGACACTCAAGAAGTGGCCGCTAGTTCTCGTGTCCTCGTACGAGATACCATGTCTGCTGCCCTGTGAAGGCGTGGGCCACGTAAGTGCCGACCGGAAGAAGAATGCTCGTAGTTTTCTGGAATTTAATTTCATTTTCGAATAGAAATGCAAGATAAGCCGTAAGAAAACTAAGAAATGTAGGGTCTCCTCACGCAGTATACGTGAGAAAAATCGCTGCGTCAGCGTGCGGCGATAATCCTCCGAGAGATCACCCACACTGCAGCATAACTTGTTTTAGCTAGGGACCTTACTGCAGCATGATCCATCGCCTCCATCGCCGCCGCAGTGACAACAGAGCCAACTCCTCTTCTGCGCTCCTCCCCAACCACGATGCGCTGCCTCTTCCCTCCTACTTTCCCGTTACCGTGGGGACGCCAATGATGATGATGATGATGATTATGATTATGTTTACTAGCGTCCCCTTTGAAACAGGGCGGAGACAAATCATCCCCAAGCCTGCTTCATTTAAACAGGTCTATATAGCTTTTTGCCTACCTGATCTGAATTTTACCTTCGTGGTTAAACCTCTTTCACTATATTGTACCGTTACCTACGCTTGTAGTGACTCCGGTTCTATCAATATCTTCCCAGCTTCTTTTCCATCGATACTCTAACCGTTTCGACTGCTGATCAGTTAATCCTTCCATCTTTTAATCCCAACGCTTCTGGAAGGTGGACATACACTCCCTACGTACGGATCTTGGTAGCACGCAGCTACCATGCTTCAAAACGAGGTGTTCCAAGTTCACCTAGAGAAATGCAATGGCGCCTTCCAGTTGATCAGTCACGAAACACCGGCAGCAGTCTTAAACGCGCACCGACACAAGCATAAGAGCCGCGTACAGAAACCGAGCAATAATTAGGCACCTTTCCAAGTACACATTTTTGAGAAACAGTACATACTAAGCCCAGTCCTGGCTTAATAATGCTTGAAGGAACGACTCACAGCTTTTACATAGCACCTTAGTTTTCAGCAAAACATTTATCATTTCCTGTATTTACATCAAAAAGGTCACCCACAGAGAAACAGGGACCACTTGCCAGTGGAATCTTAAAGGCCACCCCACATTCAGCGTTTTTACCGGCGTCTCCTGGCGTTGTGTCGTATGAACGCCTCCACATATGGCAGTCAGCCGCTTATGAAACACGCAGACTGCACCAGTGTCGTCTGCGAAAGCAGCCTCACGAACCTTCGCGCACGCTGCATTGAATATTCCTAAATACCTTAGAACCATAAATAAGGTATAAACTATATACTCGGGAATATTTTTATAGCTCAATTCATTGACCTGACGCACTGATTCATGTTAAATCCGCCCGGTTACATTGTGCGACGCTGGGCTGGCGCCATGGTATGCGTGCTTCTCGTGCGACTGGGCGCCGAAGAGCCACACGTTTAAAGAACGCTGAATGGGGGGAGGGCTTTAAGCTTTAAAACATCAACGTCGCTCCGAGCAGCACGCTGCCATTTGGCTCTCCGATCCGGATCGCTGGGGAACTCAAACAGTCGCGCTTTCGGACCATTATAATAATTTCCTCTGAAATTAGGCTAACTACACTCGGGCAGGGTGTTGTGACGTCAGATGGCAGGCGAGGAGGAGTGCAGGGGTTTTCTCCTATAGTCTAGGTAGCATTGGGTCAGCTCTCTCACTCGGTGAAACCGCGGGTGGACCAAGACCACTCATGGCCACAAGAGCGTTGCAGAATAATTACACAAAAAATAAGTTCAATAGACAGATCAAAGCTGTGCGGTGGGGACAGGTGTCACGCGGTCATGAAGGAAAATGTAAGCGACTAGTGAAATCCGCGTGAATGTTCACATATACCTTGTAACAGGCCTTCGGTAGGAATTCCCTCCATTTGCGACTGGGGTTTTTTAAATGATATCAACCTGTTTTGCTTAATCTTCAGCCTTGTCCGACCTTTCTTTAGTGTTTACATAAACAAACTACTTGCACACGTTTGAACTTGAATATTTCATTAGTCACATACAACTAAAAGTAAATCGACGCACTGTGGTCTATATGCGTACAACCATGCAGAGTGCATGCGGTGCTGGCCCAGTTGGATCAGTTCCATGACATGAAAGAGCCGTTACAAGGGAGGAGACAGAATTAAACACAAATACAGAGATGCTATTGTACTTCCGTGTGTGTGTGTGTGTGTGTGTGTGTGTGTGTGCGTGTGCGTGTGTGTGCGTGTGTGTGTGTGTGTGTGTGTGTGTGTGTGTGTGTGTGTGTGTGTGCGTGTGCGTGTGCGTGTGTGTGTGTGTGTGTGTGTGTGTGTGTGTGTGTGTGTGTGTGTGTGTGTGTGTGTGTGTGCGTGTGCGTGTGTGTTTGTGTGTGTTTCCACATTGCCAGCGCAGTGCATGTCTGCGACCATTTTATTTTATGTGCAGGAGATATGCGGCGAGGTTTACCAAGTGGATGACCGGATGCTGAACGTACTCGACTGCCTCGAGTCGCACCCACACTTCTACGTCAGGTCGCAGGAAGACGTCATGTTGCTGCCACCTCCGAAGTCGACCGGCGCGAGCATCGAAGAAACAACACCGCCATCCGAAAACTCATCATCGACAAAGGCCGGCGACAGGCGCAAAGCGTGGATCTACTTCGTGCGCAAATTCGAGCTAGAACTGCTCTCGCTACCGAAGGTGGCGCGCTACACCCTGAAGCCGGGCATCGAGTGGCCGGAGCTTATCTGCGACAAGGAGCAATCCCAACGTTTCCTGGACGGCGCGTTTCAACACTTCGGCGCAAGTGACAGCTGCAGCAGCGGCTAGAATTCGTAAATTAAAAAAAAAGCCTAATTGGACGTTCTATAGAATGTCCATACAGACGCTTTTCTGTGTGTTTTATGTATTATCTGCAATCGAACGCGGTTAGGAAGAACACCTTTACTAGACGAAATGACGTCTATCAGTGTCCCAGCTAACATATGTACCATCCTTTAAAAAAATAGTCGCCGCCTTCTCAACGAATTACACTAACTATACATTGTTAGCCACCTGCCGACTGGTGGGCCAGCCCTTCGTCAGAGTGAATCATTTTGCCACTCTGACGAAGGCTGGCCGACCAGCCGAAAAGTTGGTAAACAAGAATATGTGTATCTATATACAGGGTGTTCAAAATGAGGCTTTACGGAATTTTTAAAAATCGCCTGTGGCAGGTAGCATAATTCTTAACGTTGAGCTGGGTTATTCGAAGAGTCGGACATTAGCAGCACGAGAAATCGAAACACATATTACACTAATTAACAAAAATTGACTAATTAGCTTCTCAGGTAATTACTTTACGACACATATTGCAATTTACGAATTGTAGCCGGTGAGTTTGCAAGGCGCATCCACTTGAAATGAAATTCCAGGATGACACCAGTTTCGAGACATTATTTCCCAAAGTGTGGGACGAAATACATGGGCGTTGCAGTTACTTTTGTGCTTCATGTATAAAGCAGCATTTTGGTAAAAATGTAAGTGGAACAACAGTGCATTTTTACGGCGAGTTTGATGGTGCATATCTCCAAACTGGCGTCATTCTGGAAATTCATTCCAAGTGGACACGCCTGACAAGCTCAATGGCTACAATTTGTAAATTGCAATATGTGTCGTAAAGTAATTAACTAAGACGTTCATTAGTCAATTTTTGATAACTACTTGAATATGTGTTTCGATTTCTCGTGCTACTAATATCCGCCTCATCTAATAACCCAGCTCAACGATAAGAATTATGCTACCTGCCACAGGCGATCTTTAAAAATTGCGTAAAGCATAATATTGGACACCCGGTATATTCAGGCATCATCATCATCAACATCAGCCTATATTTATGATCACTGCAGGACGAATGCCTCTCCCTACGATCTGCAATTACCCTTGTCTTGCACTCGCTTATTCCAACTTGCACCTGCAAATTTGCTGACTTCATCACCCCCCCCCCCCCCCCCCCCCTAGTTTTCTACCATCCTCGAATGCGCTTCCCTTCTCTTGGTATCTATTCTGTAACTCTAATGGTCCATCGGTTATCCATCCTACGCATTACGTGGCCTGCCCAACTCCGTTTTTTTTTTCTCTTAACGTCAATTAGAATATCGGCTATCCCCGTTTGCTCTCTGATCCACATTCAAGCATGCTCTCATTTAAAGCGAAGCTTTCTTTGGCTCTTCCACTGCACTTCCTCGACTCTTCCTCGTCGGATATATTTATGGAAAAAGATATACAATTTAGGCCACTGGGTATCTGCAACTTGGTACGTTTCTCATTGACACTTTGATAATTAGGACAGTACTTCTCGAGTTAGATACTTAATTACAATTACCTAATTAAATCTCAGTAACAAAGATATTACTGGCGGCTACTCCACACTACTGGAAATAATACGCACTAGGTTTGCTTAGCGTAACGCCGAGCTACTTGAGTTCAGCTACTCGGGTAGTTTAATTGTTGCCTCACGCCCGATGCCCAAAGAAACGGGGCAAGTACTTGCCCAGTCGAGTCGTTCCGGATGCCGTGGACGAGTTCGAGACGGATGCGTTGAGAAGTAGGGCTGTGACCTACGGTGACTATGTGGCAGCCTTTTACTCAGGCATGCAAGGACATATGGTGTGGGAGAAGCGCGGTACACGTGCAGTGCGCAAACGTTGGTGGGATGCAGAAGTGAAAACTGCATGGCAAGCCCGCCGGGAGGCGAACAGCCAACACCGTTCCCTTGTCAAGGACTAAGAGGCATACTCTGCTGCCTGGACCGAGTACCTTGAGCTCAAACACAAGCTTCAAATCAGTAGCGCACCCAGGATCTCTGCCGAAGGGGGGGGGGGGGGGGGGGGGGGGCTTAATTTTTGTCGGGGGGAAGCAAGCACTTTGCATACTATGCACTTTCCTTGCTTTGACCAGAGGAGTCCAACAGCAAATAAAATGCATAATAATTATAATAATAATGACACCAAGGATGATGACGATATTTATTTCTTCAGCGTTTTACTCAAAGTCTTAAAAGAGCTTGATGGGGCCAAGAAGCCGTTCTGCAGAGCAGTGCACGTGGTCATTCGTTGAAGCTTTAACCTAAATGGTCGTGGCAGCAGTGAGTGGTGTCAGTGTCTGAGGAGGTCCCTTATGACTGATGGTGTGGGAGAACTCAGGAATGTCAGTAATAGCACCAAACTCGGCCTCAGGGGGGGGGGGGGGGTAGAACCCCTGAACGACCCCCCCCCCCCCTTCCCCCGTCGGTGCGCCACTGCTTCAATTGCTGGACAGGCAAAGAAATCGCCAAATATAATGTCCGCCTAGTTTGCTCTCTAAAAGCGGGGGGTAAATCTGCAGCGCAGAAGTTTCGGCGATATGTCCCGTCCTTGGATTGGACTGATAGACGTCCTGTTCAGCTCCGAAATGCGGACACATCGGAACCAATGGCGGAGCTTGAAAATCTCCAACCTGCACCACTTATATGGCCAAGAAGAGTGAAGCGATGCCGCAGTTGGAGGAGGTGTGGGGTGGCAAGTCAGCGGAGGTGAAATCGATCGTGCATTGAAACGTATCAGTGCTCGGGTTGGTAATATCGATGAACGATTAAAAGTACCCCGCTAGACGATTAATCTCCATCGATGTCCACCTTTCGTTTAATCGATGAGACATTTCGATTAATCATTTTGGAGAGTTTGACATAACTTGCGCGAAATTTTTTTAAATCGTACTAGAATGGTGGAGCACGAGCAGTAACTGTGCGGCTGTGGTAGACTGCTGCCTGTTTTTTTCCGAGTCCCGAGTGCTGCCGAGCCGAATGCGTCGCGCGACCTCTCTTCCCCCACACCGCACACGCCACCACGGCGCGCCCGAAGCCGGAGGCATGAAATGCCCTCGCACTTCAAAGCATACTATAGCAACCCAGTCGTTGATCCTCGTGTCACTTCTAGTGTACTAAAGCCATGGCACAGCATTCGCGCCGGCTTGGAGCATTTATTTGGCATAGCGATGGAGTTCATGATGATTCCAGAGCGTTTATTCTCGCATGCTCGTGTTGGCCATTCAAAGACGGTGGCAGTTTCACCCAAACATGCCAGCCAATTGACATTCCTTCGCTCTGTAGAAAAGAGCATGTGGCTTAAAATCCTAAACTAGTAATTTTGGGAAGACGACGACGTTCGATCCAGTGCGGACTAGCGAGCATCGGCTCCCGCTTCTGTAAATGTTTTCGGTCAGAAAAACGTCTCATCTTCAGCGTATTCTTGCACCATTCGACGCAGTTCGTCTAGAGGACCACGCCGACAACAAGTTCTTGCCGGTGGGTGGTCATTTCGCTATTCTTTGGGACTTTTTACCTGACCCCGCCGCACGGTTAGGCCTACTTTCCCGGATAAGGCACGTCGAGACCTAGCTCTCGCACGCCGCCGTGCCCAAGAATGTCCATGCAAGTGACCGTCGGGGGGGGGGGGGGGGGGGGTACATCACCCCCGAAGAGTGCCTGAAGTCCGGATGGACCACGGCTATTTCCAAGCGCAAGTTGCAACGGCAGCCCGGCGTCAGCGACCGGGCGAGTTCGACACAACGTGGTAGCGGCCGTGGCGGGTAACGCACCCCCGCCGCCGGCGGCGTCAAGAAACGCCTCGCCGCGGCCTCGAGGCTCCCCCCCCCCCTTGCCGAGGGAGCACCTTAGGATCATCGTCCGCCCCAGAGGCAGGCTGAACGTCAGGACGATCAGCCAGATCTAGGTGACACAGGCCTTGGCCATGGCGGCTCAACTCGCCCCGGCCGAAACGGAGGGGGACATCGTCTGCCCGAACGTGGTCCAAAACATCTATGTCGTGAGTACGCCGACGGAGAAGAACGCCCGCGCTTACGCGAGCGTGGAAGTTCTACTCGTGGGTCTGCCCGATACGAAGTCAACTCGTACCTGGCAGCGCCGGATAACACGTGCAAGGGGATCGTGCGGGGCGTCAACCTCGACTTCGACCACAACCAGCTGCGCGACATGATCGTCCAGCCGAGGAACCCAAAGAACCTCGAAGTGAAACGCATCAAGGACACCACCACTATCGTCGTTCTGTTTAACGGACTCAAAGTGCCGAACTATGTCATGTGTGGCGCCAGCATGCTTCGCTGTACGCTTTACAGACGCCAGACCACGACCTCCTCTATAAATTTATAGAGGAGGTCGTGCGCCAGACAGACGTTTGCTACACCTGCGGAAGGCTGGGTCACACGCGCTGACGT